>NC_139019.1:60908703-61043703 GCF_964374135.1 Grampus griseus
AGCCAATAGTGTTATACAACAGTTACATATCAAACAATATCTGTAACTGAATTCTAAAAATTCAAGTTCTAAGAAGTAATTCCCATTATACCTTTTCATATGCCCAGGTTATTGCACTTCAAGAATAGTTAGTCTGGATGAATATTTTATGGTTTTAAATTCAAATGATCTGCTGTCATTTGAATTCTTACTTGTGTATTTCTACTGGCACACCTCTCTGAAGTTAACAAGTCTTCTGATTTAAAAAAAAATTAAAGCAAACTTTTACATTAGAATGAACGATGGTGGAGGAACCCTTTTAAGCATCAGAATTAGTATCAGAGCTAGAAATAAAATCCAGGTTGCTTAATTTCCAGTCCAGAGTTCTTGAACACAGTGGGTTGGCAACTGAAATCACAGTCACATGCATGTATACCTATAGAGAAATGTACCATGGTTTTTTTTTTAAATAAGGTTAAATTGGTGGATTTCTTAAATGATTAAGTTCAAATACAGTGTGTAATTAAAAAAAAATTACACTATTAAAAAGGAGGTTACTGAAATGGTACAGATGAACCGGTATGCAGGGCAGAAACTGAGACACAGATGTACAGGACAAACGTTTGGACACCAAGGGGGGAAAGTGGCTGGGGGGGTGGGGATGGTGGTGTGCTGAATTGGGAGATTGGGATTGACATACATACGCTAATATGTATAAAACGGATAACTAATAAGAAACTGCTGTACAAAAAAATAAAATGAAATTCAAAAAAAAGGTTACTGTGCTAACAGTTTTAGAAGACTGAAATTAATAAAAATAAAACTATTAATTGAATTTGTAAAGCTGTGCAACCCTGCTGTATTATTACACAATCATAATTTGTCATGAGTATTTAAAATATATAAAATAAAAAATAAATAAAATAAAATAAAATATATAAAATAGTTTATTAATTCAAGAAGATATTTTTAAGCATCTATTTTGTTTTTGGAAATGTACCATGTTTTAATACATCTATACTGTCTTCTTTTTTTTTTTTTTTTTTGCAGTACGCAGGCCTCTCACTGTTGTGGCCTCTCCCGTTGCGAAGCACAGGCTCCGGATGCGCAGGCTCAGCGGCCAATGGCTCATGGGCCCAGCCGCTCTGCGGCATATGGGAGCTTCCCGGACCGGGGCACAAACCCGTGTCCCCTGCATCAGCAGGCGGACCCTCAACCACTGCGCCACCAGGGAAGCCCTACTGTCTTCTTTTTAAAGAGTTATGGGAAATGATCACCACAGCAACATTATAAAAAAGTATACAGAGAAAAGCAATTATATTATTTTCTCAGGTAAATATGGTATTTATCAGCCTAAATCCATCTTAAGGAATAAAATCATTCCTTACTTTTACTTCACATTTATAGGAAAAAAACCCCTTTTTTTTGGCCACAGCCATCGGCTTGTGGGATCCTAGTTCCCTGACCAGGGGTCAAACCCAGGCCCTGCGCAGTGAAAGCGCAGAGTCCTAACCACAGGACCGCCAGGGAATTCCCTATAGGAAAATTTTATAACTCCAAAAACTCTGGCTCTTTCCCCAGATTAGGAAACATAAACAGGCAAGAACATGAAAAAGATACTCACGCTTTCCAAAAAACTTTCTGGAGTTATAAATATAGTCAATATAGCCCAAACACAAACTTCAAGTCTAACTCACCCAAAAAGATGTACTTAAATGACAGTATGTGATTTCGTAATAATGAAAAAGTAAAAGAAACAAAGATAAGATACTTGACCATGTGAAACTTATAAGTACAAAATACACAAAAATGAAGACAATTTTTAAAAACATAAGTAGAAAATATACTATATTCATGCTAATAACATGAGTAAAGCTAAAGTAAAGTGTAGTTAATCAGGTAAAGCTTCAAGTTTTAAGATTCTAGAGAAAAATGTGGATTTTGAAAAATTACTGAGCCAAGAACTTTAAGGCTAACAATCTACTTTCAAGAGTTCATACCCTAACAGTCCTCCTCAGTAAAAGAGACAAATGTTTAGTAAAGGTTACTTTTCTACCAAAACCATGCTTTTAGTACAAATACTGAAGAAAACATGGACAAAGCAAGAGATTACGTATATTTTTTATTAGAATAATGCATTTTGAAACTGCAAGCACATCTACCCTCTGAAATGTAGATAGTGTGCACCTTTACCTAATTTAAAGAGATTTCAATTTCTTTCTTATTAAGTAAGAAAAAAAGCAAGAAAAGGGCCTTGGAAGAGCCAAAATTAAGGTCAAAATTTACACTAAAGTTTATATATATGATTTATAGGAGAGATCTTCATGTCCTCATTCAGAGCAGTTACTCTTTAAGTCTATTTCTACAAATTTGGTTTCTTATAAATTTACACAAAAATTTGGTTTCTTGTATTTTAAAGTAATAGATGAGAAAGGGGAAAACTAGTGCCATAGATAGGCATGCTGATAGAAGAAGTAATGACAGAAATCTCACTAGGGATGAGAAAGAAGACCCATATAAAGCAAGGCAGTTAGGAGCACTTCAAGGAGAATATAAAGGCCTCAGCAACCTGATAACCCCCTAAAGTGGTCTTACCTTTACTTATAATAAAGGACAGCGATAAATTTAAGTATTAAAGAAGATTAAATGAGGAGCAGCAGGACCAGGAAGGGTAAAAAGGAAAAAAAAAAAAGGTTACATGATATGCTCTGTTTAAAAACAAAGAAACTGGGAGATGCAAGACGGAAGAGATATGGGAACATATGTATATGTATAACTGATTCACTTTGTTATAAAGCAGAAACTAACACACCATTGTAAAGCAATTATACCCCAATAAAGATGTTAAAATAAATAAAACCAAAACTCTCTCTAAAGCAGAAGAAAAAGAAACTTTTAATAGAAATTTAAATGAGAAAAAACTAATACTCACGGAGCTATGTCTGGTTGTGTTGCACTGGAAAGGTCAGGAGGTAGTCTTCTTGAAGGGCCTTACTAAAAAAGCCTTCCCCTCCTTGGCCCATTAATCACAGCCAAATTTCTGGTTCTTAGGCTCAAAATTTATTTTGTAAGCCCACCAAGAGTAGAATCATGTCTTAAGGGCAGAACAACGTTGATTAATGAGGCTGATGTATAATGCTAGAATGCCAATTTATTGACATACAATGAGAAGCACAATTGTTTCTGGCACTAGAAAAAAGTCTTTCAAAACGCAAGCCCACTCTCTTATGATAGGCAGACCCATGCGAAAAACCATAGCCTTACCAGAAAATATATTGGTGAGTATGGTACCAAAAAAAGGAAAATTAGATAAACAGAATTATTTCATAGCTTAAGCAGTTTTCAGTCTTTTCTTGGAGCATTAACATTCTAAGGAGGTGTCTCAGAAGCTCTCTTTGTTTTCTGTTGTTTTCTGTGCTTGAAATCTTTTTAAGATTTCTTTTGGAGGGGGAAAAAAGTTCCATTGCTAAAAGGTAAAGTAAAACTACTGTTTTACTTAAAGGAAACAGGGTGGTCTTACAAACATTAAAACTATACTCAGAACACCCCCATCTCCTGGACAAGGCTTTAGGTGGACAAAACAGATATTTACAGATATTTATTTTCTTTATTTTGTGCTTTCACTGTTGACCAAGCCTCCTTCCTATTAATACACTTAACACACTCTTTGTGGAAAAGATAATCCAGTCAATCAGTTAACAGTCTAGTCTTATAAGACTAGAACCCATTCTCTCTTTCAGACATCTTTGTGTATCTTTATTATGACCTATTAAATATTGCTTTCATTTTATCCTCTGAGATTAAATCTTATTTCCAGTTTCTTAGGTAATATTTTAATATAATCCTAAGTATTAATAGTGGTATATAAACTATTTTATAAATGTTTCCAGTCAGAATGGTTAAACTGAAATCGTTTTTTGGTGTTTTTAAAAAAGTAAAACTTGAAAGTTTGACTATTTAGTAAGACTCCATCCTTAAGGCTGTATTCAGCTGAGATGTTGTAAGGAGTTGAATAGTGTTGCCCAAAATTCATGTCTACCCAGAACCTCAGAATGTGATCTTATTTGCAAATAGGTTCTTTTTTTTTTTTTAAATTTTATTTATTTTATTTTTGGCTGTGTTGGGTCTTTGTTGCTGTGCGCGGGCTTTTCTCTAGTAGTGGCGAGCAGGGGCTACTCTTCGTTGCGGCGCTTCTCATTGCGGTGGCTTCTCTTGTTGCAGAGAAGGCTTCTCTAGGCTGTGCAACTATTGAGCACGGGCTTCAGTAGTTGCAGCACGTGGGCTCAGTAGTTGTGGCGCATGGGCTTAGTTGCTCCGCAGCATGTGGGATCTTCCTGGACCAGGGCTCAAAACTGTGTCCCCTGCATTGGAAGGCAGATTCTTAACCACTGTGCCAACAGGAAAGCCTGGAAATACGTTTTCTATAGACATAATTCATTAAGATGAGGTCATACAGGATTGGCATGGGGCCTAAGTCCAATGACTGGTGTCCTTATAAGAGACACACCAGGAAGAAGACCATGTAAAGACAGAAGCAGAGACTGGAGTTATACTGCCAAAAGCCAAAGAAAATGGAGGATTGCTGGCAACCATAAGAAGCTAGAAGAGGCAAGGAAGGATGGAGGGAAGAGCATGATTTGCTGACACCTTGACTCCAAACTTCTAGCCTCCAGAAATGTGAGAGAATAAATTTTAGTTGTGTTAAGCCACCTAGTTCACAGTAATTTTACATTGGCAGCCCTAAGAAATTAATACAGATGTTAACACAAGCTGAATTGCTTCTTTTTAGAGAAATATTTGTGGAACACCAATGCTTTAAAGGGCTTGAATTCCAGTGATCTGTTGTTACTAGGAGGGAACAAAACAGAAACCTTCCAGTTTCAAGTCTTAGAATCTTTTCACTATACCATATTCTCCTATCCATCTGTCCATCCATCCATCCATCCATCCATCCATCCATCCAATAGTTACCATATGCTTACACTGTGCCAAGGAGTGGGCAATGAACAAGTTAAATACTATCCCTTCCTTCACAGTGAACTTGTCTAGTCTCACTCAGTAGGTTGTGGAAATCCTTCCATGTTAATGCATACAGCCCTATATCAGGTATTTTTTAATAACTATATGTACGGTGTTTCACTGATTGCATGCAGATTTTAAGCAATATCTTATCGATGAAAACTTAAATTATTTCCAATTTTAAAGTATTATTGTAAACACCGAGATGAACATAATTGTACATACATCTATACCCTTGTCTGCATATCTTATTTAAATGAAAATCATAGCATGGCTTCTAGGTCTAAGGGTATGTACATTTTACTTAGTGATATGTATTGCCAAATTGCCCTCCATAAAGACTGTACCAACTGACATTTGCATCAACTGTGAGAAGAGAGCCCATTTCTCTCACTAACACTTGGTACTGGTGTTTTCATTTATGCCAATGTTATAGGTGACCAATAATATCATAGCTGTGCTTGTATTTTTGTGACTATTAGTGAGTTATAGTCATTAAGGGTACAGTCTGACTTTCTGAATTTGAATGCAGGTTCCACTGGTTCAGGTTCCTTAAATTCTTGGTGCCTCAGTTCCTCAATGGTAAAGCAAGGATAACAACAGTATCTGCCAATAGCTGGGAGAACTAAATGGGTTAATATCTATGAAGTACTTACAACCATATGGAGTTCATAGTGTTATTATTTCATATGTCATCCAATTCTCCTTTCTTTGTATGTAAATTTTCTGTTTATATTTTTATCTATCTTTATGGTGGAGTGTTCATCTCTCTTATTAATTTGTAAGAACTCTTTTTATATTCTAGATCTTATCCTTTATCTGGCATGTAGTTGGTAAATACTTTGCCCAATATGTCGCTTGTTTTTCCATCTTATTTGATTTTTCTTCCTTTTACCTCCTTTTCTGTTCTGTTCTCCTGGAGAAATTTTATTGTATAATGTTTATATACTCAGGTCTATCAATCTTATCTCTATGGCTTCACGATTTATGTGGATAAGAAAGCACTTTTCACAAAATATAGTATTTTAATTTAATGGTAAAGTGAAAGACAGCTAACATTTTTGTTTTTCTTGTTTAGGAGGAGAAACTTCTAGAAGACTTGAGGAGTAATTTCTTGGTAGAGTCTCATTAATTTAATATTCAGGGTGGGCATTACTGATAGATGTGGAAACTTATTACAATCTTTCCTCTTTAAAGAAAAAATGAAAACAATTAGTGATTTGGGACATTACTAAAAAGATTTTCTAGAGTTATAGTTCTCCACAAAGAGTGGCTACAAGTCTCCTGTTTCAGAATTTCTCTCAATCTTAAACATTTTCTCTATAAGCAAATGGGTGTCTAGATCCTATGAAATCATATATATAGATTTTACATATTATGAAGAGATTTTGGTTACTGATATCCTAGATACAAAGGATCACAACATGGAAAGACAGGCTATTAACTGAGGTACTCAACTTTCATTCATTGGCAAATGCCAAATTAGAAACGAAACTTTTTTTTTCCCCACTGGTTGTCAAATAACACTTTATTATTTTCCTTTGCAGTTCTTAACTAGCTGGGCAATCCACCACACCACTGTTGATGTCATCTAAGATGTCGTGAAGGTGGCAGCCATCAACATTGCAGCCCACAGACTAGGCGGTCCCCAGGATCTCTTTAATGGTTCCAGAGAGTTCTCTAGCTAAAGATCGATGCCACATCTGTCGGGCAATGTTGACAATCTCACCAAAAGTGATGTTTCCACTGTGCTTAATGTTTTCCTGCTTCTTTCTGTCTCTTGGCAGTTCCTTGAGGGCTCTGATGATCAGGGCAGAGGCAGAAGGTACCACCTCAATCTGGGCCTGTCGGTTCTGAATGGTCAGTTTCACTGTAATCCTCAGACCCTTCCAATCACCAGTTGCCTTGGCGATGTCATCACCAACTTTCTTTGGAGACAGACCCAGGGGGCTGATCATGGGGGAAAGGGCAAATGTGGCACCGACTTCTCCACCGGTGCACCTCAGGTACACAACTTTGATCTCATTGGGGTCGAACTTAGGTGGCATGGTGGAGGCGGCTGGCGTTGGTGTCGGATGAACCCGGATTCAGGACAACCAAAGAAAGTTGCACCTTGGCCTCCTCCGAGCCGAAAGCAAAACATTTTTAATGCATATAATTTGCTCAATTTTCCTCTCAAGGGAATTAGTTTTTCAAAGGAAATTTCATTATGTTTACCTAGGCATGCCTCATCACTCTAGTTCCTTTCAGCTCTGTTCTAATTACAATCCAAAGTTGGCATCCTTTGTGGATTTTCTTGCATGCTTTCTCCCAGGTAATTAATATGATTTAAATAAAATTGTATTTAACATAGCACCTATGGCACCATGCAGAACACCACCTCCAATTCAATATGATGCCATCATTACCTTTGGTATGATCCAACTGCTAGTTTTTAGCCCATGTTGACAACTAACAAGAACTTAATTTCCCTAAAACAGTATTAACTATTCTAGTGAAAATTAGATATTAGCTTCCTGCCTACTGAATATGAATTTTGTAATTCTACTCTATTAAAGCTAACACAATAAGAGCATTCAAGTTTATTTGGCTTAATTTGTCCTTCACATACCCATATGCATGTTGTTCATTCTTCATTATTCTGTACACCCTTTACATACATTCTTAAGGGCAAACATGAGAAGCACAGTTTTATACGTCCTACTCACAGGTTTGCATTAAAAACAAAACAACAGACTGAACTGCCCTGGAGCCTGAGGGGAGGGTGGCCTAACTGAGGCTGCTGGCTCTGGAGGGGCCCCACCAGCCGAAGCTGCGACAGTCCTGGGGACCACGGGCAAGAGGACAGACAGGAGAAGCAAGAAGAACTACAATCCTGCAGCCTGTGGAACAAACGCCACATTCACAGGAAGAGAGACAAGATGAAAAGGCAGAGGGCTATGTACCAAATCATGGAACAACATAAAACCCCAGAAAAACAACTAAATGAAGTGGAGATAGGAAACCTTCCAGAAAAAGAATTCAGAATAATGATAGTGAAGATGATCCAGGATCTCGGAAAAAGAATGGAGGCAAAGATCGAGAAGATGCAAGAAATGTTTAACAAAGACCTAGAAGAATTAAAGAACAAACAAACAGAGATGAACAGCACAATAACTGAAATGAAAAATACACTAGAAGAAATCAGTAGCAGAATAACTGAGGCAAAAGAATGCATAAGTGACCTGTAAGACGGAATGGTGGAATTCACTGCTGCAGAACAGAATAAAGAAAAAAGAATGAAAAGAAATGAAGACAGCCTAAGAGAGCTCTGAGACAACATTAAACGCAACAACATTCGTATTATAGGGGTCCCAGAAGGAGAAGAGAGAGACAAAGGACCAGAGAAAATATTTGAAGAGATTATAGTCAAAAACTTCCCTAACATGGGAAAGGAAATAGCCACCCAAGTCCACGAAGCGCAGAGAGTCCCATACAGGATAAACCCAAGGAGAAACATGCCAAGACACATAGTAATCAAATTGGCAAAAATTAAAGACAAAGAAAAATTATTGAAAACAGCAAGGGAAAAACGACAAATAACATACAAGGGAACTCCCATAAGGTTAACAGCTGATTTCTCAGCAGAAACTCTACAAGTCAGACGGGAGTGGCATGATATACTTAAATTGAGGAAAGGGAAGAACCTACAACCAAGATTACTCTATCTGGCAAGGATCTCATTCAGATTCCATGGAGAAATCAAAAGCTTTACAGACAAGCAAAAGCTAAGGGAATTCAGCACCACCAAACCAGCTCTACAACAAATGCTAAAGGAACTTCTCTAAATGGGAAACACTAGAGAAGAAAAGGACCTACAAAAACAAACCCAAAACAATTAAGAAAATGGTCACAAGAACATACATATCGATAATTACCTTAAACGTGAATGGCTTAAATCCTCCAACCAAAAGACACAGGCTCGCTGAATGGATACAAAAACAAGCCCCATATATATGCTGTCTACAAGAGACCCACTTCAGACCTAGGGACACATTCAGACTGAAAGTGAGGGCATGGAAAAAGATATTCCATGCAAATGGAAATCAAAACAAAGCTGGAGTAGCAATACTCATATCAGATAAAATAGACTTTAAAATAATGTTACAAGAGACAAGGAAGGACACTACATAATGATCGAGGGATCAATCCAAGAAGAAGATATAACAATTATAAGTATATATGCACCCAACATGGGAGCACCTCAACACATAAGGCAACTGCTAACAGCTATAAAAGAGGAAATTGACAGTAACACAATAATAGTGGGGGACTTTAACACCTCACTTACACCAATGGACAGATCACTCAAACATAAAATTAATAAGGAAACACAAGCTTTAAATGACACAATAGACCAGACAGATTTAACTGATATTTATAGGACATTCCATCCAAAAACATCAGATTACACTTTCTTCTCAAGTGCACACGGAACATTCTCCAGGAGAGATCACATCTTGGGTCACAAATTAAGCCTCAGTAAATTTAAGAAAATTGAAATCATATCAAGCATCTTTTCTGACAACAATGCTATGAGATTAGAAATCAATTACAGGGTAAAAAAAAAAGTAAAAACATAAACACATGGAGGCTAAACAGTACATTACTAAATAACTAAGAGATCACTGAAGAAATCAAAGAGGAAATCAAAAAATACTTAGAGACAAATGACAATGAAAACACGATGATCCAAAACCTATGGGAGGCAGCAAAAGCAATTCTAAGAGGGAAGTTTATAGCAATACAAGCCTACCTCAACAAACAAGAAAAATCTCAAATAAACAATTGAAACTTACACCCAAAGAAACTAGAGAAAGAAGAACAAACAAAACCCAAAGTTAGCAGAAGGAAAGAAATCATAAAGATCAGAGCAGAAATAAATGAAATAGAAACAAAGAAAACAATTGCAAAGATCAATAAAACTAAAAACTGGTTCTTTGAAAAGATAAACATAATTGATAAACCATTAGCCAGACTCATCAAGAAAAAGAGGGAGAGGACTCAAATAATAAAATTAGAAATGAAAAAGGAGAAGTTACAACATAAACCGCAGAAATACAAAGCATCCTAAGAGACTACTACAAGCAACTCTATGCCAATAAAATGGACAACCTGGAAGAAATGGGACAAATTCCTAGAAAGGTATAACCTTCCAAGAGTGAATCAGGAAGAAACAGAAAATATAAACAGACCAATCGCAAGAAATGAAATTGAAACTGTGATTTTAAATCTTCCAACAGGGCTTCCCTGGTGGCGCAGTGGTTGAGAGTCCGCCTGCCGATGCAGGGGACACGGGTTCGTGCCCTGGTCCGGGAAGATCCCGCATGCCATGAAGCGGCTGCGCCCGTGAGCCATGGCCACTGGGCCTGCGCGTCCGGAGCCTGCTGCTCCGCAACGGGATGGGCCACAGCAGTGAGAGGCCCGTGTATCACAAAAAAAAAAAAAAAAAATCTTCCAACAAACAAAAGCCCAGGACCAGATGGCTTCACAGGTGAATTCTATCAAACATTTAGAGAAGAGCTAACATCCATCCTTCTCAAACTCTTCCAAAAAACTGCACAGGAAGGGACACTCCCAAACTCATTCTATGAGGCCGCCATCACCTTGATCCCAAAACCAGACAAAGATACTACAAAAAAAGAAAATTACAGACCAATATCACTGATGAATATAGGTGGAAAAATCCTCAACAAAATACTAGCAAACAGAATCCGACAACACATTAAAACGATCATACACCATGATCAAATGGGATTTATCCCAGGGATGCAAGGATTCTTCAGTATACACAAATCAATCAATGTGATACACCATATTAACAAATTGAAGGATAAAAATCATATGATCATCTCAACAGATGCAGAAAAAGCTTTTGACAAAATTCAACACTCATTTATGATAAAAACTCTCCAGAAAGTGGGCATAGAGGGAACCTACCTCAACATAATAGAGGCCATAAAAAACAAACCCACAGCAACCATCATTCTCAATGGTGAAAAACTGAAAGCATTTCCTCTAAGATCAGGAACAAGACAAGGATGTCCGCTCTCACCACTATTATTCAACATAATTTTGGAAGTCCTAGCCATGGCAATCAGAGAAGAAAAAGAAATAAAAGGAATACAAATTGGAAAAGAAGAAGTAAAACTGTCACCATTTGCAGATGACATGATACTATACATAGAGAATCCTAAAGATGCCACCAGAAAACTACTAGAGCTAATCAATGAATTTGGTAAAGTTGCAGGATACAAAATTAATGCACAGAAACCTCTTGCATTCCTATACACTAACGAAAAATCTGAAAGAGAAATTATGGAAACACTCCCATTTACCATTGCAAGAAAAAGAATAAAATTCCTAGGAATAAACCTACCTAAGGAAACAAAAGACCTGTATGCGGAAAACTATAAGACACTGATGAAAGAAATTAAAGGTGATACAACCAGATGGAGAGATATACCATGTTGTTGGATTAGAAGAATCAATATTGTGAAAATGACTATACTACCCAAAGCAATCCACAGATTCAATGCAATCCCTATCAAATTACCAATGGCATTTTTTACAGAACTAGAACAAAAAATCTTAAAATCTGTATGGAGACACGAAAGACCCCAAATAGCCAAAGCAGTCTTGAGGGAAAAAAACAGAGCTGGAGGAATCAGACTCCTTGACTTCAGACTATACTACAAAGCTACAGTAATCAAGACAATATGGTACTGGTGCACAAAAACAGAAATACAGATCACTGGAACAGGACATAAAGCCCAGAGATAAACCCACGCACCTATGGTCAACTAATCTATTGCAAAGGAGGCAAGGATATACAATGGAGAAAAGACAGTCTCTTCAATAAATGGTGCTGGGAAAACTGGACAGCTATGTGTAAAAGAATGAAAGTAGAACACTCCCTAACACCATACACAAAATGGATTAGAGACCTAAATGTAAGACGGGACACCATAAAACCCTTAGAGGAAAACACAGGAAGAACATTCTGACATAAATCACAGCAAGATCTTTTTTGACCCACCTCCTACAGTAATGGAAATAAAAACAAAAATAAACAAATGGGACCTAATGAATGGGAAAAAATGTTTGCAAATGAATCAACGGACAAAGAATTAATCTCCAAAATATATAAACATCTCATGCAGCTCAATATTAAAAAAGCAAACAACCCAATCCAAAAATGGGCAGAAGACCTAAATAGACATTTTTGCAAGGAGGACATACAGATGGCCAAGAAGCATATGAAAAGCTGCTCAACATCACTAATTATTAGAGAAATACAAATCAAAACTACAATGACGTATCACCTCACACCAGTTAGAATGGGCATCATCAGAAAATCTACTAACAACAAATGCTGGAGAGGGTGTGGAGAAAAGAGAACCCTCTTGCACTGTTGGTGGGAATGTAAATTGATACAGCCACTATGGAGAACAGTATGGAGGTTCATTACAAAGTTAAAAATAGAATTACCATATGACCCAGTAATCCCACTACTGGGCATATACCCAGAGAAAACCATAATTCAAAAAGACACATGCACCCCAATGTTCATTGCAGCATTATTTACAATAGCCAGGTCATGGAAGCAACCTAAATGCCCATCGACAGACAAATGGATAAAGAAGATGTGGTACATATATACAATGGAATATTACTCAGCCATAAAAGGAATGAAACTGGGTCATTTGTAGAGACGTGGATGAATCTAGGGAGTGTCATACAGAGTGAAGTAAGTCAGAAAAAGAAAAACAAATATCACATATTAATGCATATATGTGGAACCTAGAAAAATCGCACAGATGAACTGGTTTGCAGGCAGAAATTGAGACACAGATGTAGAGAACAAACGTATGGACACCAAGGGCGGAAAGCAGCGGCGGGTGCTGGTGGTGGTGTGATGAATTGGGAGATTGGGATTGACATGTATACACTGAAATGTATAAAATGGATGACTAATAAGAACCTGGTGTATAAAAAAAATAAAATTCAAAAAAGAAAAAAATGTTAAAAGAAAGAAAAAAAGCTAAAAAAACAACATAAAACAGGATTATCTCCACTTAAAAGAAATTCCCAAACCAGAAATTCATCCATTTAAAATAAACTCTGATTGCACAACCACTACTATGTAGCACTTAACTAGACATAGTCCAACAGAGGTCAAGTTGGTTCTAAGTTAAAAAATCTAGCTGGAAAAGAAAAAATTTAAACAAAAGGAAACAACTGTTTTCTTTAGCTCGACAATGCAGCCTTCAAACTGTCATTAGAATTCCTTTGCTTTACTTAGATAATTCAATAAACAGACACAATGTCTATAGAATTCCAAATTTCTCAAAAGGACATTAAAGACCCCCTGGCTGTATTTCTCATTATACACTCCATGCTTTTTTGTTTGTTTGTTTTTGTTTTTGTTTTGGCTGTGTTGGGTCTTCGTTGCTGCTCGCAGGCTTTCTCTAGTTAGGGCGAGTGGGAGCTACTCTTCGTTGTGGTGCGCAGGCTTCTTATTGTGGTGGCTTTTCTGTGGAGCACACAGGCTCTAGGCGCGCGAGCTTCAATAGTTGTGGCACGTGGGCTCAGTAGTTGTGGCTCCCGGGCTCTAGAGTGCAGGCTCAGTAGTTGTGGCACATGGGCTTAGTTGCTCCCCGGCATGTGGGATCTTCCTGGACCAGGGCTGGAACCCGTGAGCCTTGCATTGGCAGGTGGATTCTTAACCACTGTGCCACCAGGGAAGCCCCAACACTCCATGCTTTTTACACATCTATCATAATGTCCATAAAATGTCCCAAGTATATCCAACTCATTTCCTAAATGGAGATTTTTATCTTATTTCTTTTGCTAAGAGAACATGATTCCCCTTCCCAATCCTCAACGCCTCATCTTGACCACTCACTCAAGATCTACTTCAAATGTCATTTCTTCCAGGAAGCCTTCCTCAACTCACCCAGCAGAATTTTAAACTGATTTCTTATCCAAATAACTATAACCGAAATAGTTGTATCTTGATGACAATATACATCTACGTAATGTTTTACAGTTGAGCTGCTTGCACAATAGTATCTCTTTCGGAAATATATGAGAATAACATCCCCAAAAGTTTTCTAAAGATAAGAGCTTACAATTGAACCATTTTCCTGTTTCTTTAAACCAATAGCTACAGCCACTCCTGAAGTTTTTGACATAAATATGAAAAAGCTCATGTTCCTAAGGAAACTATCAGAAGTCTATCTGCTAGGTGTGAACACTCACATCTGCAGATCTGATTCTTAGACTGAAAGTATGACCAAAAGTCTTTGTTAACAACAATGACAATAAAAACAAAAAGCAGGCAGTCCTTTCCTTATTAAAACATGAAAGGCTAGCCATCTCCAGTGACTGTTTTCCAGCTTTCTGCATTATTTAAGTGTTAGCAGTGGGATTATTTATGTGATGGGAATTTTAAAGAAAGTAGAGTATTCCATAAATCAGCTTATATAAGAAGTAATTTACCAATTCTCCTACTCAGGTCAAATAAAATTTAAGCCAATGGAATGTCAGAAGATCTGGGTTTTAGTTCTAATTCTTGACTACCTTGTAATGTGATCTTGGGTAAGCTGCTTAATTTCTCTGGGTCTCAGGTTCAACATCTGTAAAATGAGGGGGCTGGACTAGATGATCCCTAGGGTATGTTGCAGCTCAAAAATGGAAAGGAAGAAACGCATCTTAAATTCATTTTATTAATAGTGGAAATCAAACCATCAGCAGAGACTGATAATTTTTTCTATTTATTTACAAAGCTGATAAATAATATTCTGAAACTGACCCTAAAATGCTTAGTTGGGTTTTCAGTCAATAAATCTAGCACTTAAAGTTTAACTATCAATTTCTCTTCTCTTTACTGATATATCTTTCATCCTTAGGTCTCAAAAGTTGCCATAAAATTTCTTGTTTCTATGCAATTCATGATATAATTCATCCCACTCTGGTGTTTCAACAATTTAACGGTTCTAATTGCCTTATTATCTGCTCTGGTGCAGTAGTAAAGCCTCTGAACATTTCATTTACCTTACCAACAAGAAATCCCATATATCTCAGCCTTAAGGATATTACCTCTACCTCTTGGATGAGCAGAGGCATGAAGAACTTAAGCTCTCTGGAAAACCAATATAATCTATCACTATTTAACTGTTTGTCAATGTTTATGCCTGTCTCAACTCACATTTAATGGGGCTTTTTATTGTTATTTTCCACTATAAAATTTTGAAGACACCTAAATGTCACTAATTCCCTTCTAAGTTTAGCATGTCTATTGCAATGTTACTTAGCTGGGAGACACAGTAACATGGTACAAATGAATGCTATGGAGTTAGGCAGACTAACTCCAAATCTTAGTTCTGACCTTTGCTATTTATATGACCTTAAGCAAGTTACTTGCCTCTTTGAGGCTGTTTCCCCAAGTAAAATAGGAAGACTAACTACTCTACAATACTGTAGTGAATATAAAGTAAGTACAGTTCCTGGTCTGATGCTGCACACGTAACAAGTATTCAGTAACTGTTACTCATGTCCTTCCCGTACCAAGTGCTCCCACTTGGCTGTGATTCTGTTTGTTGAGCTGGCCAGTTTGAAAATAGATTTTAGTCACTAGCTGCTTCTATAGGAGTGTTTCCAAATGGCTGGTTGTAACCCATTAGTCAGGGTTCTAATCCATGACTCCTGAAATCAATTCAGTGGGTTTTGGTCAGCACTGTTTTAATGGAAGAGAACAGAATGGAACTGGAAATATCAGAATACATTATAAGTGCTAAAAATAGGAATACTTCATTAAACTTTTGTTCCAGTTTTATAAATGTGTGTGTGTGTACTGTGCCATGATGAAAAAAAAAGTCTATTTCTTACTCTGGGTTGGATCAAAAAAGTTTGAAGTACACTGCTCTATAGAGAAGGTCAGTTATCTTTAGTTGGATCACTTCCCTTCCCTGCCCATCTTTTCCAGGGAATGTCCTACTAAGACCAGCATTTCAGTATCTCAAAGTCAAGAAGCCCACCAGCACTACTCCCCTACAGAAAACAGTTATATATATATTCCTGAGGCTACCTACATTGTTAATAAGACCAAGAGGCAGAAGTGATATCCTTAGAAATACTTTTCTTAACTACTCATCAAATCCTTTCATATTTTGCTTCTTTTGAAACACAGTAGCAAGTAAAAGGCTCCTTGGGGGCCTTAAAAAAATAAAAATAAAAACAGATACTAAAGAAAGTTACAACCAGAAACCCAGTTATTCAAAAAAGAATTCAACATTAAAATCTAAAATGTATTCCATAACCACAACCCCTTCAGTAAAATACATTAATCTTTTGGGGAGAATATTTTATCTTTTAAAGCAGATCCAATTTTTTTCTTTCATTGTTAATTTTTTTTAAACACTTATTGTAGTTGATTTACAATGTTGTGTTAGTTTCAGGTGTACAGCAAAGTGAACCTGTTATACATATATCCACTTTTTTTTTTTCCTAAGATTCTTTTCCCATATAGGCCATTACAGAGTAGTGAGTAGAGTTCCCTGTGCTATACGGCACGTTCTTCCTAGTTATCTATTTTATATATAGTCATGTGTATATGTCAATCCCAATCTCCCAATTTATCCCTCCTTTCCCTTATCCCCTGGTAACCATAAGTTTGTTTTCTACATCCATGACTCTACTTCTGCTTTGTAAATAAGTTCATTTGTATCCAGTTTTTTAAAGATTCCACATATAAGTGATATCACATGATATTTGTCTTTCTCTGACTTACTTCACTCAGTATGATAATCTCTAGGTCCATCCATGTTGCTGCAAATGGCATTATTTTGTTCTTTTTTATGGCCGAGTAATATTCCATTGTATATATGTACCACATCTTCTTTATCTATTCCTCTGGTGATGGACATTTAGGTTGCTTCCAAGTCCTGGCTATTGTAAATAGTGCTGCAATGAACATTTGGGTGCATGTATCTTTTTGAATTATGTTTTTCTCTCTAGATATATGCCCAGGAGTGGGATTGCTGGGTCATATGGTAGCTCTATTTTCAGTTTTTTAAGGAACTTCCATACTGTTCTCCATACTGGCAGTACAATTTACATTCTTACCAACAGTGTAGGAGGGTTCCCTTTTCTCCACACCCTCTCCAGCATTTATTGTTTGTAGATTTTTTGATGATGGCCATTCTGACTGGTGTGAGGTGATACCTCATTGTAGTTTTGATCTGCATTTCTCAAATAATTAGTGATGTTGAGCATCTTTTCACATGCTTTTTGGTCATCTGTGTGTCTTCTCTATGTCTATTTAGATAATAGACATGTCTATTAGATAAGAGAAATGTCTATTTAGATCTTCTGCCCATTTTTTGATTGGGTTATCTGTTTTTCTGATATTGAGCTCATGAGCTGTTTGTATATTTTGGAGATCAATCCCTTGTTGGTTGCTTCATTTGCAAATATTTTCTCCCATTCTAAGGGTTGTCTTTTTGTTTTATGGTTTCCTTTGCTGTGCAAAAGCTTTTAAGTTTAATTAGATCCCATTTGTTTATCTTTGTTATTATTTTCATTATTCTGGGAGGTGGGTCAAAAAGATCTTGCTGCTTTTTTCCAATGGTGGGAAGGAGGTGGGCCTGGCTCCGCACGGCCTTGGGGCCAGAGCCCAGGTCCCCGCCCGCCCCAGCGCTGGCCTCCAGCCAAGCCCTGCGCCTCCGTCCTAGGTCACAGTGGCCGGAGGTGCGCCCAGGTCCGCAGGACAGGCGGGCACAGAGGTTGCTTGTGTTGGGGTGGGGGGTACGGCGAGGTTCCGGCATCTCCGCAGAGCCTTGCAGGTCCGGGCCTGGGGGCACCACAGCTTGCTATTCTCTCTGCACTTTCCTGGCTCTGAAGCCTCGAGAACACAGCTAGGCATCAGTAGTTTAATGCAGAGTTTGCCTGCTGGGAACTAGAGGCCTGCTGGGGTCTCAGTTCTTGACTGGCCCCGGAACATGAGGTTGCCAGGCATGTGATGGCAGCAGGTAGGAGTGAGCTGCTGGTGCAGTGATGAGCAGGAAAGGAAGGACAATAGCTGTTGGCCTGTGAACCTAGGCAAGAATGACCAGCCAACACAATCCAGACCAAGGTCCGTGGGCCCAGCTCAGTCCTGTGTGGCTGGTCAGTGGAATAGACCTGCAGGTGTGGCTCTTGTCACTCTAAGACTGGCTTCAGGACAGATCCTGCTGATGAGCCCAGGGCACCGCCCTCAGTTCTCCAGGAGAGTGCACCTGAGTGGAGCCAAGGGGGTGTGCCCAACTCACAGCACAGCGGCCACACACGTCCAGTCTGCTTGCAAGGGCAGTGGAGAGCCGGGGTAAGTCATGGCCTTGGGAGTGTCCTCTGATGAAAAAGAACCTGCAGGCTTATAAAATAACTTTTGTGTGAAACGTTGGTGTGTTGAAAAGCAGTTCTGTGTGCTTTTCTCCTTGGTGTGGATCAGCAGTGCTGAGGCAGCAGGCGTGACACAGAAGTGTGAGCAGAGATGGTCTGGAATTCCCAAACTCCAGGGAAACTAAAGGTGACAGCCAGCCTAGTGAAGAGGACAGGAGTTGGGGGCCGGTGGCGGTGGGGCAGGAAGGCGCCCGAAGGCAGCAGTGTCCCACCTGTGGTGGCGGCAGCCCAGCAGGTGCCCCTTGTCGCAGGGACCTAATCCTGGCTCCAGCCGGGTGGTCAGTGGAGCTGCAAGGTCTTCTGGGTGAGGAGACCCCACAGTCCTGAGCTGTTCTTTGCTGTGTTTGGTCATCTCCCCCCATCCAAGGGGAGAAATCTAGATGAGGTTTAAGAATTAGTGTTTTAAGAATGTGGATCTCGTAGTTGAGATCTTGCAACACATGTTTTCAGCACAAGGTGTTACGGTGAATGGAAGAATTTAACGCCTTTTCAAGGAGTGTATCTCCATGTGAGCAGAACTAGAGAATAAATGGGTCTTAAATTAAAAAATTTTAAAAAAAGATCTTGCTGTGATTTATGTCAAAGAGTGTTCTGCTTATGTTTTCCTCTGAGAGCTTTATAGGGTCTGACCTTACATTTTAGGTCTTTAATCCATTTTGAGTTTATTCTTGTGTATGGTGTTAGGGAGTATTCTAATTTCATTCTTTTACATGTAGCTGTCCAGTTTTCCCAGCACCACTCATTGAATAGACTGTCTTTTCTCCATTGTATAGTCTCGCCTACTTTGTCATAGATTAGGTGGCCATAGGTGCGTGAGTTTATCTCTGGGCTTTCTATCCTGTTCCATTGATTTATATTTCTGTTTTTGTGCCAGTACCATACTGTTTTGAATACTGAAGCTTTGTAGTATAGTTAAAGCAGATCTAAGTTAAATGGAAGTTGGGGGAGGGCTGTTAGGGAAGGCTTTTTCAAGAAAATAATGTCAAAGTTAGCATTTGATGAATGAGTAAGAATTAGCAAAGAAGAGGGAAAGGGTATATGACAGGAGTAGCAAGCAGGGTGGCAGCATTTTATGTACCAAGAAGAGCACAAAAGATTCTAAAGTGAGAGAGAATATGGAAAGTTGGTTTGAAAATTAAGTAAGGCTGATTCATTCGGCGTGGAGAAGAGCAGCAAAAGATAAACAAGAGAGTAAGGGCCCAGAACATAACCTTATAAGGTCATACTAAAGAATCTGGATTTTTCCTAAGTGTATTTAACAGACTTATCAGGTAAGTGACCTACTCAATCATATTTACCTTTTAAAAAGATTATAAAAAAAAATCACTGTGATTGCAACATGGACAATGTAATAGAGAGGGGCAGGGCTAGGGCCACGCAGATAAGGGGAGTGTGATTGTAATACAGGAGAAAAATGGTTGTGGTCTACTCAAGAGTGGTAGCTGTGGGAATGAAGAGATATAGATAAAATTGATTATTTTAACCAGGGTGAATAATGGATGTGGGAAGATAAGGGAGCTGGAGAATCCAAAGGTAACTGGGCAGATGGTGGTGTGGTAGTGCCAGTGCCTGAGATAAGGAGACCAGGAAGAGTGTGGGAAAGAGAAAATATAAAATTAGGACCTTATTATACTGGAGGTGCCTATGTGACATTAAAGTGGAAATGTCCAGAAGTACCCAGACCTAGAGTTCAAAAGGAAGATATATATGAGGGAATCAGGAACATACTGATGTAACTGGGGTCATAGGAGTGAAGGAGGCTGCTCATTGGAGTGTTTACAAAGTGAAAAGGGAAAAAAGCCCCAGGTAGAGCCCCAGAGAACATTTGAGAGAGGGTAAGCTACACTAATGCAAGAAGTATTGACACAACTGTCTTTTGTTAAAATTGGTGTATAACTGACATATAACATCATTATATTAGTTCGGGTGTACAACATAACGATTCGACATTTATATGTATTGCAAAATGATCCCCACAATGCCCACCACCATACAGAGTTACAAAAATTTTTTTATTGTGATGAGAAATTTTCTGTCTTATTTACCACTATATCCCTGTCATGCAGACAGTATATGTCATATATCAGTGGCTCAATCAATTTCTGTTACATAAATAACAAAGGAAGAAAAAAACAAAAATAAGACTGAGAAGGAGTAAAGAGGGGAAGACCAGAGTACTGGTCTTCTGAAGGGAAGTAAAGAAGGGAAACCAGAGTACTGCAGTATCACTGTAGCCAAGGAAAGAAAGTAGGATAGAAAGCTTTTCAAGGAGGGGAAAGTAATTCTGTCAACGGCTGCTAGTAAGTAAAGATAAAGACTGTTAGATATTATGAGTGACCTTTGTTTCACTGCTGATGAACTCTTTCGAGAAGTCTGGCTCCTAGGGAGGGAAATGAGATAAAGGGTTTTTTGCTGTTGATTCTTTAAGATATTAGTGACTTCAGCATGTTTGAATACTTTTGGGAATAAACTTGAAAAGAGATTAAAGAGAAAAGACAAACACTTAACAAAGGGATGGGATTCGTACACAGATAGAATGATGCCTTTAAATAAAAGGTTAAGATCTTTGATTCTAAGAGGAAGTAATGAGTACAGTAAGAATAAAGATGCATGTAAATCTCTAGGTTTGATGGCGCTTGGGACACAAAGAGCATGTGATTCTGTCATTAGCCAGGGAAGACTTCAGGAAAGAAGTAATGATTAAGAAGAGACCTAAAAATTGAGGACTAAGTAAGTATTATTCAAAGCAGTATGCTGGGGAATGTTCTAGTCAGAGGAAACTGCATATTTAGAAAAGGGCTGAAGGGAGATTTTATATTAAATAATTGATATATTTACCAATCCTAAAAACATAGACTAGGGAAGTTAGCTTGAGCCTGGATTTAACCCTTGGCTAAACTTCCTTTACTCCTCAGGCTGCTGCTGATAAAGTTCAGGGAATACTTTCTACCCTGAGAGGCCACTCTAGTTATCCCAATCAGTACTCTCTCTAACAATTATGGATTAGAAGTATTTGAAGAACTGAGCACTGATTCATCAGCCTGTCATTCAGCTATGAATCAAACACTTTTTGAGTAACTACTAAGTTCAAGGCACCATCCTGCATTCTGAAGACTGCAAAGAGAATAAAGCATGTTGTGTCACTCTCAAGGAGCTTAAGTCCCTTCATGGATAGAGTAAGTGAAATGTTACCTGAGGCCCAGAGCCCAAAGCAAATATTTACTCCTTCTTTCTACCCCTTATTCCCCATCTTTCTGTTGTCTTATGTCTCTTCCATCTACATATCTCTCACTGATCCCTCCCCTTCTTCTCCCAACCTTGCTGGTCATAAAATTAAAGTGTAGAAAAATTTTAATATTTATTCTATTTAGTAAACTGTTTCATATTTCTAAGACCTTTAAACAAAAATCAGGTAATGTCAACATTTTATATTCTAAAGAAAAGAAAATAAACTAAGTTATTTCTGTAAAAGGTCCTCAATGATTTTTTTCCCTATATGTCATTGGTCTCCAAGAAAATACAGAAGACATTTGGGGACTTAACATTTGAGGACTTAACTCTCAGTAAATACCCCAAAATGTTCATGTAATAGAATTTTAATTTTGCTGAAATACAGTTATGGTTATGAGCTGTGGTATTCAGGAACAAGTCACCAATATGGTGAATGAGTCTGACAACTGTCCAGAATCCAATCTCAGCGTAGCTGTTCTGTTCTTTCTTTTGTCTGTGTGTGTGATATAACTCTAGTAAATGAACTAACCACAAACCAACAAAAACCCATTTTGTTTCTTTGAGGAAAAAGAGCCAGAAAAGAAAGTCAATTGCTATTGGCAGTGATAACAGTAAGTAAAGGAATCTAAGAAAATTACTGCGTTTGCAAATGTGGGGGATTTGAAAAGATCTTGGAACACATTCCTTAACAAAACATAAACTGTCTATTGTATTTTCCTCCACTTCCATGCCATTTTCTAGCAACATGACAAATAATAGCTGGAAAATTAATTGGTCTGAGACCTGGAATAACTATCAGAGTTCTTAAAGATTTGATAATCAACTACAGAATTAAGGTATTTAATCACACCATTAGACTCAAAAGACTAGCTAGGAAAAATAAATGCCAGAGTCAAAAGTTATTGCCTTACTAAAGGATAGCATGTTAACGGTTAGAGGCATGGACTAAGAAACCTAAACCCTAGATTGGAGAGCCTCTATTTTGCCTCTTAATATCTGTGTACCCTTTTGAAAGTCACTTAATTTCTGTTAGCCAGGTCCTTGGAGAAGCAGACACTAAGATGGGATAAAACTTGCGAGGATTCTGTCAGTGCAAATATCCATGAGACAGAAAATGGGAAGGGAGCTGGAGAAGGTTGGGAGGGTCATCAGACCATGATGCAAGTCTGAGCCTGAATGAAAGAAAGAGTGAGGACAGGTTAGAAGGAAGCATCCTAGACTGCCATACAGTTTTAGGAAGGTTTGGCAAGGCCACTGGGGAGTCCTCAGGCCAAAGGTGGCTGTTACGGGAATCCCATGTCCCTCAGGAAAAGGTCTGTCTGCCACTAGCTGTCAGCAGCTCATGGGAAGCAAGGCTTTGGGAAAAATGTAGTAACAGATTTCACAGTCCAGTAGCAGGGGCCCTTGGTTAATTATACTCCCTGCATGTGGAAGTCTTCAAGTTCCATTCTCACGGCTACCACAACCTCTTCTGATTTTCACATCTATAAATTCTCTATTTTTGTCCTTCCTACTTTACAAGTTGTCCCAAATATCATGATAGGCACTAGGGATATAATGGTGAAAAAAGAGCAACACGGTCTCTGCCCTCAGAGAACATACACTCTAATGGAAAGATCCAGAGAAGCAAAGAGGCAATTAAATACTGTGTGGATTAGTCAGACTGTCACTCACCTACAAATCTAGACTTCTTAGTATGACATACACAACTGTATCCTAAATTATTTTATCAACCATTCTCTTACTATCTCCTCAGTACCCACATACCCTAGATGCTCCAGCCATCACAAACGTTTTTACTCACCCCTGAATATAATATACTGATTCACACCTCCATGCTTTTATACATATAGTTCTATCTAGAATGTGACTTCTGCAAGATCCCACTCAAATGTCAGTTGTCATAAGCCTCCTCTAACCCTAGAGCACTGGTTCTCAACAAGGACAATTTTATTCCCTACCTACCAGTGGAGCATTTGACAATGTCTGGAGACCATTTTGGTTGCCACAAGTGTGTGTGCATGTGTGTGTTGGGGGGAGGGGTGGAGAGGGAAGGTGAGCTACTGACATCTAGTGGGTAGAGGCCAGGCTTACTGCTAAACACCCTACAATATAAAGGAAAGCCTTCGCCCAGTCCCCAACAAAGAATTACCCAGGGCAAAATGTCAAAAGTGTAAAGGTTGAAAAACTCTGTCCTAGATGCAGTTTGTCATAACCTGGTCTGGGTTCATGAAGCATTCTGACCTTACTCACAAGGCCTTTGTCTTTCTCTGAAACCATAAGCTCCTATAAAACAGAAGGTGATATTCATCTTTCATATCCAATGACCTCACATGGTCTCGTCACTTTTACAAATTTGTCAAAGTAAAATAAAGGTATAAGTCAGTGCACTGGTGGTACTCAACAGGTGATCTCATCCTGGCTCTACCACTTCCTAGCTGTTTATCTTTGGGAAAATTATTAAACTCAATTTCTTCATCTGTAAAATGGGGCTCACTGCAATTATTTCATGTACAGATTATGAGGGTGAAGTGACACATACATGAAATGCTTAGCTATGTATGACACATAGTGAAAGCTCAAAAAATATCAACATTGCTGTTCCCATGACCTTTTAGGTTGTCAAAAGAAGCAAAGGGAAGCTAAAGATGGGAGCAGGAGGTAGTGAGAAGAAATTTTAGAAGCAAAAAACATTAGTATTCAGCAAGTCAATTTTAAAAGTGATATATGTCTGCCTTTCCCTTTTCAGCGTTTTTCTCATCACTCATTGGGTTTAAGGTAGTACTTTAATATTTATTTGTAATTCAGAGCAATGCTATAATACTTATTTTAATTCAAAATACTGTCCTTCCTACTAAAATGAATTTAATTTAGGTCACAAACTTAGTTTATCTAAGGGCAGTAGCACTGTATTCTAAATGAAGTATCACTAATTTCACAATTTTATACATCAAATAAGGAAGACACTGGTCTGAATTTTCACAATGAGTATAAACCTGAACATCTGATCTTATGTGATGTTAAGCTACGATATATCATGCGTTATGTGTTAAACAGCACTTATGAATGTTCATTCAAGTGAAAACTGGTGATGGTGTGAGAAGTTGATTTTGGCAAAAATTGCATAACAAAGTTCTGGTGAACAGTGGTTAATGTTTAGCATAGAGCCGTGCACATAGTACATGTTCAAAAAATAGCTACTGAAATAAATCCAATGAAGGAATCCTCAGAACTGGGAAAATTTATGACAGTCCAGATTGGCAATAGTATTAGTACCTGACAGAGTGGTTCCAGTTATCAATTCTCACATCTTCTCTCACCAAAACTGCTCAAATCTGTTTATTGGAAAATATTTTTCTCATGAGAAGAAAGGGACTTTCAAGGGCTGTAGCAGCCAGTTAAAACTGCAAGAAAGGTAAGCTTCTATATGCCTGCTGCTAGGGAAAGAACTGGCTGTTGATGTCTTCAAATTTACTGGCCACCTCTTGTTCCAATGGTAGTAAAACCTGCATATGAAGAGTGAATGGGTTATTTTTGTTTTGGCTGTATTGGGTCTTTGCTGCTGCGCGAGGGCTTTCTCTAGTTGCGGTGAGTGGGGGTTACTCTTCGTTGTGGTGTGCGGGCTTCTCTTGTTGCAGAGCATGGGCTCTAGGCATGCTGGCCTCAGCAGTTGCAGCATGCGCACTTAGTAGTTCTGGCCAGCAGGTTCTAGAGTGCAGGCTCAGTAGTTGTGGCGCATGGGCTTGGCTGCTCTGCGGCATATGGGATCTTCCCCGATCAGGAACCGAACCCGTGTCCCCTGCACTGGCAGGTGGATTCTTAACCATTGTGCCACCAGGGAAGTCCCGAAGAGTGAATGGTTTTTGTCCACTTGGTTCCCAACAGAGAATTTCAGCCTTTAGAAGCATCTCAAACTTGCCACTCAAGACCTATTTCAATATTTCTAATTTATGAAACCAAAATTTCAGCCAAGTGGAACATTAAACTGGAGAATACATTTCAAAAATAAGATGGAAAAAAAGGATTTACCTTATTTTACTTTTACAGAAAACATCTATTCCAGAAGAAAGGATTGATTGGTATAATAATATGCACTTGACCTTTACAAAAAAAAACTATTCCTAGCAAAAAAACTATGCCCCAATACAACCTTCAGTAATAAACTTAACTCCTATGCCTAAACCTACTTTCAGATATTAACTTGGTAGTCATAATAATAAATCCACAAACTGTAAAAAGCAAACTCTCATAAATATGTTTCATTTTTTTTCTTGGTTTTGAACTGGCATGAGAAATAATAGAAATTCACTTTGCATATATATCATTCATTCCTGTGGTCACAAAAAAATGTACCATCCAGGGGCTTCCCTGGTGTCGCAGTGGTTGAGAGTCCACCTGCCGATGCAGGGAACACGGGTTTGTTTCCCTGTCCAGAAGGGTCCCACATGCTGTGGAGCAGTTGGGCCCGTGAGCCATGGCCGCTGAGCCTGCATGTCCGGAGCCTGTGCTCCACAACAGGAGAGGCCACAACAGTGAGAGGCCTGCGTACCGCAAAAAAACAAAACAAAACAAAACAAAAATGTACCATCCAGACCACAAATTAGGTACTATGCTTTTGTTTTCACTTTAAAGAATTATGAAAGGCCCCAATTTTTGGTGAAGTCTTAATTTATCCAGATTACATACATCGCAACATTATTTAACCCAGTCAATACATTCTTCAACATTTACTTATATCATGCAATCAGCTTCTTCAAGATAAAACTGTTTTGAAAACCAACTCAAATCTCTATTAGCTTTGTATTTGGAATTACTATGAAGCATGAAACATAAAACATCCAAGAACTATTTTCTAATCTCTTCTCTAAAGAAGTACTATTAAAAGCAATGCACCTAAACAAAACTTTATTATTCTAATTCATAGGAAGTCAGCGTTAAAGTTTACTTATATTTTAAAGGAAATTACATTTTTTAAATTCTTCCTTATATATAAATACATATACATATAGGCCAAATCTTTAAGAATAAGATTTATTTCTGGAAAATAACCAACTATTTATAATACTTATAATTTCACAGATATAATACTACTGGAAATTTTCTGAAAAATATCTGGCCTTATTATGTTAAAAACTATCTTAAAATGATCACTTTTACTATATATAATGTTCTCTTTGTCAGCAAAAAATATATCAGCATTTATTACTCCCATATGACTTCTATAAAATATTTTGGTTACAATAATCAAAATGTAATATAAAATAATTTCTTATTACACTAAGAACTTATTTTGAATTTTATTCACTTTTTATACAGCAGATTCTTATTAGTTATCCATTGTACACATATTAGTGTATATATGTCAATCCCAATCAAGCATTCTTAAAGAGTACATAGACTCTAAATTTTCAGAGCAGTTAGCATTCTCAAAAGTATTCTGGAAAATGCACTGAGCTATAAGATCAAATATAGCAAGTGGCTATTACAGTTCACTGATGTATCAAAAGCTTAGAAAATGAATATAATAGTGTTAGTCTTTCTTTAAAAGGCTAATGTCTATTAACAGCTAAAAACAGGGCACAGTAGGGGATTAATACGTTGTTGTCTGAATCACTTTCATCAGTTTAAGTACCTATTAGTCCTTATTAGCAATGTGCTAGCAAGGTGCTATTGGTCTTTTAAAGTCTATTCTGCTTATTCTTAGTCTCTTTGCCCAGATAGATTCTTTGGCAATAGTATTTGAAACATAAAGTTTAGATATGTATTTTCCTTTAGCTTTTTGAATTTAAGATTTGTATTTGAAAAATGTTTTCTCCTTTTAGGACTCTGTTCAAAAGTAATTTAAATTGTTCAGCACATCTGTACACCTAATCTGTTATTATCTTATAATTTTCAACAGTATTAAAGTACTCTCCAAAATTTCTCTTAAGGGGAGATATCAAGATGAATCTTCTCAGAAACCAAAGCAAGTCATGTGCTCTCCTAAGTAAGTACACTAATGCAGAACTGAGTAAGAAAGCAATGTTCAGAAAGTAAAACTGGACTGTTTATTAAACTAACTTAGTTCTAGCATAACCAATAGTTATTCTTTGGGTATCATAAATGTATTGTTTAAAAACTAAAATTCAAATAAAGAACTGAAAAATAACTTATTGTCAAAGTTTACTAAGCCTAGTTTCAAGGATCAAGCTTTGAATAAAATCTAACAAATTTTTTTTTGTAATAGTTTAGAACAGAAAAGTCATTTTGAGGAATTCACATTTGTGCAATGACCAAGTGTAGTGTAGTAATTTTAGAAAGCTTCCTAGTTCTAGCTCTACCAGTAATCAGCTGGATAATCTGGAGCAAATTATCTCCCTCTCTTGACTGTTTTTGTTGCGGCGGGGGTAGTGTTGGGAAACTGGGAGATAGAGAATCTCTAAGGGGTATTTCATCAGCTCTACAATTTAGTGTTTCAAAAGAAAAAGATTTTCTCCTTTTAGGACTATAGTCAGAAGTGAAATTAATGTAAATTGTTTAGCATACCTGTATGCCTCATCTGTTCTTGTTATTTTCAACAATGTGGAAAGTACTCTCCTATAAAAACTAAACATACTTGGACATTTTCACTTATCTTGTTGAAGTGGTTCAGAGCAAGCCTCCCCAAAATGTGTCACCTTGGCATATGGATTATTTTGAGCTAAAAGGCAATAGAGATCCTGTGGACTCAAGAGAAACTTTTGCCCCTCACTTAACTACCAAGAAGAATTTAAATTGGGGGTCTTTCCCAGAATTAGAATTATTAGCAGAAATAAATTTTATCTGAGTGACCCATCTGTATGGCAGGGCAAACATCTAATTACCAAACATCTGTTCTTATTATCCTGTGAAATGTCCTTCCCCTCTTTGATGCCACAGACCCTTTTCCACTCCTCCTTAGCTCAGGATAGCATATATACAGTTGACCCTTGAGCAACCCAGGTTTGAACCACGAGTCACCTATACATGGATTTTCTTCAATAAATATACCTGTACCTGCCAGTTCCACACCCACAGATTCAAACAATTTTGGATCATGTACTATGTTTATGATTCTCAGTTGGCAGAATCCACAGATGAGAAATCTGCAGATATGGAGGGCCGACTGAGATGAACATTCAAGGATTTTGGCATCTGCAATAAGTCCTAGAACCAATCCCCTGTAGATACTGAGTGACAACTGTACCTCACTTTACCTGTCTTTGAACCTCTCATGTATGTGAGTTTCCTGTATGTACAAAATTTTATTTTATTTTCTCCTATTAATCTGTGTCACATCAATTTGATTATTAGACCAGTCTAAAAAACCTTTGAAGAGTAGAGGAAAATTTTTCCTTTCCAACACTTTTGGCGAGCCAGCCAGGAGATCCCACCCGGTTGGGCACTACTCATTCCCAAGCTGCTGAAGTAGGAAGATTCTGGGACCTCTGACATGAGCCAACAAAAGGTAAGAATTCTTACCACATCAGACACCCGGATCTCTACCTGCAGAGTCTGGTGGAAGAATGGTGGTGAAAGTCTCGTTTTCTCCCTTTCTCAATTTAGATTAGCAGGAAAAAATACTTATGGAACTAGTTCCTTCGGTTTAGCAACTCTTGGTTATTTGGTATGAGTACTCATGGGTTTTGTTGATCCTTTTCCTCCCAGAAATGGTCACTGTTTTCTTGTTCTATGTCTTAAGAGCTTGGCTTTGTGACTAGTGAAAATATTCTCTCTGGTCTCTGCCATCCAGGAGGTGCACTTACCAGGGTGTACCTGGTGGCCAGTTGAATAGACTAGGGTTTGGAAAATCTCTTTGTACTGCCTGTGCCAGTTCTCAAAGGAGTTTGTCCTAGTCCATAAGGGGCCTTTGCCATCTCAACCTTCATGGCTTTCAATGAAGGACTTTACTTTTTAGACTATCTTTGGAAGTGAACTTTCTGAATCTTATAAGGGCTGCATCTTTTTGCACTCTCTTATGGGACACCTCTCTCATCCCTGGTTATGCCATAATAAGAAGGCTTATTGGTTTGAGTCGCTATTGAGATTAAATTGACTATATTTGAAGACAAAACTTTTTTTCTTTCAGAGAGAGATCTCTTATCCTAAACAACTGCATACTGAAAAACAAAGTTAAGTGGAAGAAGTATAACAGCTAGCCTTAGGGACTCCCTTAACAAAAGAATAGAAATTAAACTCCACATCCAACATAAATTCCCCCTTCTAAGAATCCAAAGAGTTAAATGCACCATTTTCTGGCACACCTGCTATTTCATGTCTAAGAACTGCAGTTCTGGAAGCTGTAGACATCTTTTTCAAAAGGCCAACATCTTACCAAGCTTGTTTTCTGTTCTGAGAACTTGGCCTGGTAACCATCAGGCTGAGGACTCCAAAATATGGCTGGACAGAAATGTGGGTTGAACTCCATTTGCGGCTAGGGTCCTACCAAACTGCTGCCAGCACTCAGGGGAATTACAACCTAGAATTACAATGGCTATTATGAGGAATTGGATCATCCAACTGGATAAGATAATTCAAAAAGGGCACTTAACCTACAGATTGGGAGAAAATATTTGCAAATGATGCAACTGACATGTAGCAACATGGATGGATCTAAAGATTATCATACTAAGTGAAATAAGTCAGACAGAGAAAGACAAACATTATATGATATCACTTATATGTGGAATCTAAAAAGTAATACAAATGAACTTATTTACAAAACAGAAACAGACTCACAGACATAGAAACAAACTTATGGTTACCAAAGGGGAAAGGGGAGGGGGATAAACTAGGAGTATGGGATTAACAGATAGACACCACTATATATAATATAGATGAACAACAGTGATTTACTGTATAGCACAGGGAACTATATTCAATATCTTGTAATAACCTATAATAGAAAGGAATCTGAAAAAGAATATGTGTGTGTATGTGTGTGTATACATATATATATATACACACACATATACATATAAATGAAACACTTTGCTGTACACCTGAAACTAATACAACATTGTAAATCAACTATAGTTCAATGAAAAATAAAAAGTGCACTTAAAAGCAAGGGCTTCCAAATCAAATAGAATGGGATACCTATTTAATTGGTATGCAGGAGCCTCAAAAAGACTTCAAAATCCCAAAATAGCTTCACTGAAAGATCTGTTATAAAAGGTTTATGAAAAAATGAAGACATGGGAGCTACCTAAAACAGGAGGACACTGAGACTAACGTTACTCCTAGGGTTCCCCTCTATCCTTCTTTTCCTGAGTACTCATGTTTCACTAATTCTCTATCTAAATTGCCTTTCCACTCTGAAGAGACTATTAAACAGTTACCTTTTAAAGTAAGACCACTTGAGGCTACAGGTGATCCTCTTCAGATATCTTTCATTCCTTAGCCAAAGGCCAAACTAAGGACCATAGTTCAAAAGAATGTCTTAAAGTAGAGAGGATCCTCAAAAGTTTCTGTAAATGGATTACTTTCTGAGATTAGTGGATAATAACATGGGCAGAAAATAAGATGGGGGGCAACTGGTCTGACTGAACTTGTGCCCATAGCTGATATTCAGAGCCTGATAGAAAATTTTTTATGCCTTCTCCCCTATGTGAAAATAAAACTATGTACCCAGAGAGAAACAAGCAAATTGAGAATAATGTAGGTGGATGGGCGGATCAACCTATGACGTCATTTAAGTTACAACCCAAATCTTTTGAGGACAAATCATTGCAAAACTGGAAATGCTGCTCTAGAGGCCCATTCAAGTTCCACCCATCGCCAAACCTCCCCTATTAACTAAAAACGGCTTGTAACCTCTCTGAGAACTCTTATCCAGACCATCCCCAATACCTCAGAATGAAGGGAAAGAACAGAAACAGAGGCTTTTAAAAAATACACAGTGCTATAGAAACACCCTTGCCCAAAATCTAGTTCAAGGACAAATACAAATCTTAGGTGCCTTCTCACAGATATTTGTTTCTAAAAAAGCTTTAGCCATCTGAGCAGATAAACTTAACTTATTCCAACTGTTATTTATGACTAGTGAGTTTTGTAGTCATACCTGATTCATGGCAAAAAATTTTTTTCATAAGATCTACGTTTCTATCTGTATGTTTATTGTATGTCTATCTATGTATGTTATAGACAAGGTACTTTTTTTTTTAACCTCTGAATGGTATTGCCAAAATTCACTTATAAAAGAGCACTATGTAATTGGCATAAAATCAAACTTTTATAAATTAAGTATTTTTAAATCTCAGAAACACATCAGAAACTAACTCAAATGTTTTTTCAAGTTCCTGTGATCTATGATCATTTTTGGTAAATAAGAGCTAGTTTAAGTTCGTTGGTTTATTAATACAAGCATGTCTTTTAGAGGTATCAACATTAAGTATAATACTTTCATTCTTCCTAGGTTTAAAGTCAAATAAGTTCATGATATCTGTTACAAAATTTGTCAGCCAAAAAAAAAAACTCAGGATGATGACTGACATTGCCTAAGGTCTGATAAAGTTTTTGTAGGTAACCTGAACATGACTGTTAAGAACACATGAATTAAATAAATATAAATGAGGTAAGAGATTTAGGTGAACTTTTTAGTAATGAAAAAGTAATAAAGAACTTTCTTTTATGATTAAAGAGTTTCCCAAATCTCCTTGGTAACTTACACCCTTAAAGTTTTGCTAAATTAAGTTAAATAATGGTTAAGTTAAATTCATTGGATATCTAGGTCATTTCTAAATAAGATAAAACACAGAAAAATTAATTATTAAACATAGGTTTATCTACTTTTGGATTTCTATTACAGAGAAACTAAAGAAAAAAAATGGGTATGAGAAGCAAACATGTCTTCTGCCACAATGAAAGACTGTAATATTTAAAAGGGTACATGTTTCTAGAAATTATGAAATGTATTCATAAATTTGACAATCTAATGCCAGTTTAATAGTTCATAATTGCTTAATTCTTATTTCTCACTAGAAATTAAGGTTTCTAAGGATTAAAAATACTAGTTAATGTATGTAATTAAGCCTATACATACAATATACAGGAAATAATAGGAGAAACAACTCTGTATGCAAGAAAACTAGGATATGTTTTTGGCCAAGGAGAATATGAGATATGGAGATGTGGTTTTGCTTACAGAGAGAGAGAGAGAGAGAGAGAGAGAGATGGAGTTTTAACTTGTGTGGTCAAGAAGGCTAAAATAATGAATTTTATTATAAGAGTTATGAAATTAAGCTTAAAAATCAACAGTGTCCTTACTTAAAACTGGAACTTAATTTTTTTCATCTGTTAAAAGGACAAAGTTCTGTTGGACTATTGGTCATTTCCTGATAAGAGATTATGAAAGATTTTTTATCTTTTAAGTAATCTGCCTAGAAAGCCAAGATTTTGTGTATTTTAATTTTGTCTTGATCAGGTCTTTGATTACTTTAGGAAAACTGAGTCCTCAATACTAAAAGAGCTAAATTTTGCTTTCAACTGTGTAACCTTTTGTATTTGCCTTTGTAATCTTGTATTATCACTTTGGTCAAATAGATAATTAAGTATTGTTTCATAATGATCTGTAATCCTATTTAGTCAAGTGTCCAAACCTTTTAATATTTTTGACAAACTTCCCAAAACCAAATACTAAAGTCCTTCTGACCTCTCGCTAAATTTGGGATTTTTCAGAGGGCCCCTAAAACATCTCAAAGGATTTGCTCTTCTTATAAAAAGAGAGATACTACATTAACTAGGCTTATTTGGTATGTTAAATTACGTGGTAAGCATCGTCAAATAAGTGATGCTAAAACCTTCTTACATTACATTTGTGTAGATCTGTTATTAACATAATTGCTCCTGAAATAATAAGAAATTCTTACAAGTCTGATGTGTCTTGGTATTATGTTATCAGCCATAATTCTAGTTACTATCCTAAAATGTTGAATGTCACAGAAATAACCAAACTTCCTGGTCAATTCCATTATAATGAACTCTCATCAAATCTGTAATAACGTATATTTAAATCATTTGTTATTTACAGTTACTGTTGTACTCTGATGCTTTACAAAAATGTTCCTATAAAAATGTTCCTGTAAAAATGTTTCATCTTCAAGGAGATTCACAGAAAAGACCTGAGAAATACTCTAGAATGCAGGTTTTTGATAAGTTTAGGATCTACATAACATGGAACTGGGTAAAAATTACTAAAACTTTAATAGAAAACTGATTCATAAAGCTGCTAACCTAAGATGAAGATCAACAACAATTAATTACAAGAGACTACATGAGCTAATAAGGATGATAATTTTTATGACTTCTCATGATGGTTCTCTAATGTTTTGTTTTTCAGATATAAGGAAACCTTTCCTCTTAAGCTCACTATGACTTTCAGCAATTTGGTAAATTATACCTTTGGAAGCAGAACTGAATCATTTATTTCTTTCTCCCTATCCGATCCTTCCAGAATTTGGAAACTCGTAGTGAATATTCTTATTTACATGGCAGTATAGTTACTTGCATAAATTCAAAAGGAATCTGCTCTACTTATAACAGGATACAACTGGAAACATTGGTTGTATTGCCAAGGCTTTGGCTGGAATGTCATGTTTGAGAATGTCCATAGACTCAGGTATGACCAAACAGCTTTAAGGAACTAAGACTGACTTTATAGAGACAATAAAGCCCCCTGGAAAAACAGCTTGGTAACTTGCTTACAGGGTTCACAGCAGCCTTACCAGACGAGTCAGGAAGGTCACTTCCTGGCAGGTACAGGTACCTTGGGATTTTGGGGGGCCTCAAGAAGGGAGGAATTCACCCAAGTCTACAGGTATTACATGAGAGTCTTATGACAAGCTCTTGGCTTGGCTTCCTGGGCTTGAGAAGTAATATTTTAAAATTCCTTCTGAGACTCCTTTTTTTTTCTTGTAATAACCTATTCTTTTTTTTTTAAATACATCTTTATTGGAGGGTAATTGCTTAACAATGCTGTGTTAGTTTCTGTTGTACAACAAAGTGAATCAGCCACATGCATACAAAAAATATGGAACACTTCATGAATTTGCGTGTCATCCTTGCACAGGGGCCATGCTAATCTTCTCTGTATCATCTCAATTTCAGTATATGTGCTGATGAAGCAAGCACTGAGACTCCTTTTGAAAAAGTTCTAGGAAAGCAGATTTAAAAGAGCCTATATGATCAATTGCTATTATTGCTACACTTATGTAAATAACCAGAACAAGTTTATTGAATTTAGACTTATTTTGCAAACAAGGTACTCTTACTTTGGCTACCTTTAGTTAAAATGGAGGTAATTTTAGAGAAAAAATTATGTTTCATTAATACACCTTTGTGAATATTAGATTCTATACTGTTTTTGTTTTTTTTCTTAATTGGGGTATAACTGATTTACAATGTTGTGCTAGTTTCAGGTGTACAGAAAAGTGAATCTGTTATACATATACATATATACACTCTTTTAGATTCTCTGCCCCATACACCATTACAGAGTATTGAGTAGAGTTCCCTGTGCTATACAGAAGGTCCTTATTAGTTATCTATTTCATATATAGTAGTGTGTATATGTCAATCCCAATCTTCCAATTTATCCCTCCCCCCCCATTAGCCTCCAGTAACCATAAGTTTATTTTCTACAACTGTAACTCTATTTTGGTTTTGTAGATAAGTTCACCTGTAGCCTTTTTTTAGATTCCACATATAAGTGATATATTTGTCTTTCTGTGTCTGTGTTATTTCACTCAATATGATAATCTCTAGGTCCATCCATGTTGTTGCAAATGGCATTATTTTGTTCTTTTTTATGGCTGAGTACCTATGGGTGCATGTATCTTTTCAAATTATGGTTTTCTCCAGATATATGTCCAGAAGTGGGATTGCTGGGTTATATGGTAGCTCTATTTTCAGTTTTTTAAGGAACGTCCATACTGTTCTCCATAGTGGCTGTACCAATTTGCATTCCCACCAACGGTGTAGTTGGGTTCCCTTTTCTCCACACCCTCTTCAGCAGTTATTGTTTGTAGATTTTTTGATGATGGCCATTCTGACTGGTGTGAGGTGATACCTCATTATAGTTTTGATCTGCATTTCTCTAATAATTAGTGATGTTGAGCAGCCTTTTTTTTAATCAATCTTACTTTTTTTTTTTTTTAGATGTTGGGAGTAGGTGTTTATTAATTTATTTATTTTTGCTGTGTTGGGTCTTCGTTTCTGTGCGAGGGCTTTCTCTAGTTGTGGCAAGCGGGGGCCACTCTTCATAGCGGTGCGCAGGCCTCTCACTATTGCGGCCTCTCTTGTTGCGGAGCACAGGCTCCAGACCCGCAGGCTCAGTAGTTGTGGCTCATGGGCCTAGTTGCTCCGCAGCATGTGGGATCCTCCCAGACCAGGGCTCGAACCCGTGTCCCCTGCATTAGCAGGCAGATTCTCAACCACTGCGCCACCAGGGAAGCCCCTGTTGAGCATCTTTTCATGTGCTTTTTGGCCATCTGTGTGTCTTCTCTGGAGAAATGTCTATTTAGATCTTCTGCCCTTTTTTGATTGGGTTATTTGTTTTTTTGATATTGAGCTGCATGAGCTGTTTGTATATTTTGAAGATTAATCCCTTGCTGGTTGCTTCGTTAGCAAATATTTTCTCTCATTCTGAGGGTTGCCTTTTTGTTTTGTTTATGGTTTCCTTTGCTGTGCAAACGCTTTTAAGTTTAATTAGGTTCCATTTGTCTATTTTTGTTTTTATTTTCATTATTCTAGGAGGTGGATCAAAAAAAAATCTTGCTGTGATTTATGTCAGAGAGTGTCCTCCCTATGTTTTCCTCTAAAAGTTTTACAGTATCCAGCCTTACATTTAGGTCTTTAATCCATTCTGAGTTTATTTTTGTGTATGGTGTTAGGGTGTGTTCAATTTCATTCTTTTACATGTAGCTGTCCAGTTTTCCCAGCACTACTTACTGAAGAGACTGTCTTTTCTCCATTGTATATTCTTGCTTCTTTTGTCATAGATTATGTGACTGTAAGTGCATGGGGTTATCTCTGCACTTTCTATCCTGTTCCACTGATCTATATTTCTATTTTTGTGCCAGTACCATACTGTTTTGATGACTGTAGCTTTGTAGTATAGTCTGAAGTCAGGGAGCCTGATACCTCCAGCTCCATTTTTCTTTCTCAGGATTGCTTTGGCTATTATGGTCTTTTGTGTTTCCATACAAATTGGAAAATTTTTTGTTCTAAATCTGTGAAAACTGCCATTGGTAGTCTGATAGGGATTGCACTGAATCTGTAGATTGCTTTGGATAGTACAGTCATTTTCACAATATTCATTCTTCCAATCCCAAAACATGGTATATCTCTCCATCTGTTTGTGTCATCTTTTATTTCACCAGTATCTTATAGTTTTCTGAGTACAGGTCTTTTGCCTCCTTAGGTAGGTTTATTTCTAGGTATTTTATTCTTTGTGATGAAATGGTGAATGGGATTGTTTCCTTAATCTCTCTTTCTGATCTTTCATTGTTAGTGTATAGGAATACAAGAGATTTCTGTGTATTAATTTTGTATCCTGCAACTTTACCAAATTCGTTGATGAGCTCTAATAGTCTTCCAATAGCATCTTTATGATTTTCTATGTATAGTATCATGTCATCTGCAAACAGTGAGAGTTTTACTTCTTTTCCAATTTGAATTCCTTTTATTTCTTTTTCTTCTCTGATAGTCGTGGCTAGGACTTCCAAAACTGTTGAATAAAAGTGGCGAGAATGGACATCCTTGTCTTGTTCCTGATCTTAGAGGAAATGCTTTCAGCTTTTCACCATTGAGTATGATGTTAGCTATAGGTTTGTCATATATGGTCTTTATTATGTTGAGGAAGGTTCCCTTTAAGCCCACTTTCTAGAGGGTTTTTTTTTTCTTTTATCATAACTTTGTCAAAAGCTTTTTCTGCATCTATTGCAATGATCATACGGTTTCTATTCTTCAGTTTGTTAATGTGGTGTATCACATTGATTGATTTGTGTATATTGGAGAATCCTTGCATCCCTGAGATAAATCCCACTTGATCTTGGTGTATGACCCTTTTAATGTATTGTTGGATTCTGTTTGCTAGTATTTTGTTGAGGATTTTTGCATCTATGTTCATCAGGGATACTGGCCTGTAGTTTTCTTTTTTTGTGACATCTTTGTCTGGTTTTGGTATCAGGGTGATGGTGGCCTCATTGAATGAACTTGGGAGGTCCTCAGCAATCTTTTGGAAGAGTTTCAGAAGGGTAGGTGTTAGCTCTTCTTTAAATGTTTGATAGAATTCGTCTGTGAAGCCATCTGGTCCTGGACTTTTTGTTTCTTGGAAGATTTTTAATCACAGTTTCAATTTCAGTACTTGTGATTGGTCTGTTCATATTTTCTATTTCTTCCTGGTTCAGTCTTGGAAGGTTGTGTCTTTTTAAGAATTTGTCCATTTCTTCTAGGTTGTCCATTTTATTGGCATATAGTTGCCTGTAGTAATCTCTTATGATCCTTTATATTTGTGTGGTGTCAGTTGTAACTTCCCTTTTTCATTTCTAAAATTGTTGATTTGAATCCTCTCCCTTTTTTTCTTGATAAGTCTGTCTAAAGGTTTATTGATTTATCTTCTCAAAGAACCAGCTTTTAGTTTCGTTGATCTTTGCTGTTGTTTTCTTTGTCTCTAGTTCATTTATTTCTGCTCTGATCTTTATGACTTCTTTCCTTCTACTAACTTTGGGTTTTGTTTGTTCTTCCTTCTCTAGTTGCTTTAGGTGTAAGGATAGGTTGTTTGAGATTTTTCTTGTGTCTTGAGGTAAGATTGTATTGCTATAAACTTCTCTCTTAGAACTGCTTTTGCTACGTCCCATAGGCCTTGGATTGTCATGTTTTCGTTGTCATTTGTCTCTAGGTATTTTTTGATTTCCTTTTTGATTTTTCCAGTGATCCACTGATTCTTTAGTAACATATAGTTTAGCCTCCATGTGTTTGTATATTTTACAGTTTTTTTTTTTTCTGTAATTATTCTTATCTCATAGTGTTGTGGTCAGAAAAGATGCTTGATATGATTTCAAGTTTCTTAAATTTATCAAGGCTTGACTTGTGACCCAAGATGTGATCTATCCTGGAGAATGTTCCGTGTGCACTTGAGAAGAAAGTGTGTTCTGCTGCTTTCAGATGGAATGTCCTATAAACATCAATTAAGTCTATCTGTTCTAATGTCATTAATGTCATTTAAGGCTTGTGTTTCCTTATTAATTTTCTGTCTGTATAGTCTATCCATTAGTGTAAGTGGGGTGTTGAAGTCCCCTACTATTGTAAACTGGACTGAGTCCTGAATTCTTTTAATTTCCTCCAATATTTGGCTACAACTCTCCAAACTAATGTTTACAATTTTTCTCCCACCCTTCTGATTTGGAGTCATTGAGAACTAAAACTGCCATTTTTCCAAAGCCATACAAGCTAAAGTTAGACAACTTGATACAAACTTCAGAGAAATCACAACAGCTCATGTATGGACAATCTTTGTGCCTACTGCTGTATGGCCATTCAAAACAATCACCAAAGACATACAAACTGCAAACCAGGAAAATCTATGAGATTGTCACTACCTGCCCTCACTCCATCTGAAGATGCTTAGAGACAGACATCTAGAAATTCTCAGCTGCCTGCCTTCAGAATTCAGAAATTGGGATTACAGTCTGCCCCCAATTAACTACTATTTTTCTTTTATTTCCATAAAAATGCCTCTTGTTAAACACCTGACTGCTTGCACCATAGGCCTACCTTGGGAAACCCACCTGCATCACTGCCTCCTGAAATGAGACACAACTGTTTAACTGAACTGACTTACTCGCAGGACTAAGACACTGATTCAGTGAGATAAAGTAAACTACCAAACTCAACTTCTGGACTGTGAAACTTCTTGGGGAAGTTGCAAAGGTGGGACGGAAGGGGTTCCAAATGAGCCTCCCTAAAATGTGCCACCTTGGCATGTGGATTGATTTGAGCTAAAAGCCAATCAAGACCCTGAAGACTCAAGAGAAACTTCTGCCCCTCCCTTAACTACAAAGAAGAATTTAAATTGGGGGTCTTTCTCAGAATCAGAATTATTAGCAGAAATAAATTTTATCTGAGTGACCCATCTGTATGGCAGGGCAAACATCTAATTACCAAACATCTGCTCTTCTTATTGTCCTGTAAATTGCCCTCCTCTCCTTTGAAGTCCCAGGTCCCTTTCCATTCCTTAGCCCAGGATGCCATGTGCACCTCATTTTACCCTTCTGTCTTTGACACTCTCAGGTATGTGGGGTTCCTGTATGTACAAAGTTAAATTTGACTTTCTCTTGTTAATCTGTCTCATGTCAATTTAGTTATTAGACCAGCTGAAAGAACCTTTAAAGGGTAGAGGAAAATTTTTCCTTCCCAACACAGCTTAATTCTTTCCAAACCAAAAAGATGTTAAACTGCATGTTGACAAAACACTGTATTAAATCATTAGTGGAATTATAAATAGATAAAACTCTTTGGAGGGCAACTTGCCAGTATCTCTCAAAATTTAAAACACATAAGCCACTTGAGCCAGTGAATGCTAGCAGAAAGCCACCCCAAGATAGGTCACTTTATCATATGGATAATTTTGGGCTGAAGGCAACAGAGAAAAAGCAGATACAAAAAAGTCATCTGCCCTCCCCAACTTACCTAAAAGCTGGACCTAAATTTCTAACAATGCCTTCCCTCCCCTCTCTACCACAAGACAGAAGTTAACCACCAGATTAATCACTCTAGACTCTTTAACAGCCCAGAGAGGCACCAGAGGAATCTACATAGCAAACCTACTTATTAGCCCTTACCATACAATAGTTACCCCCCAAATATTTACCTTCTCACAATCTGCCAGAAACTCAAAGTCCTTTTCCTTTGTATTATCCCTTCTCTACAAATCTATTGTTCTTTTGTTAAGATGCTATATAAGGCCAAGTGCTAACCATCCTTTCGAGTTATTACTGAATATTCCTGTTTTTGTGTTAATAAACTTGTGTAGTTTCTTTCTTGTTAATCTGTCTTTTGTCTAATTTACAGGGTCCCAACCAGAGTATTTAGGAGGGTAGAGAAAAAAGTTTCTCCTCCCCTACACCAACAGTTCCACTTGTAGGAATTTATTCTACAGATATACCTGCACATTTGCAAAACAAAACACATACAGGAAAACTCACTGAGGTATCTTTCAGAATAAAATACTGGAACAATATAGAGGTTCATCAATAGAAAACTGGGTTTTAGAAAATATGTTATGTCCATAAAGAATACTCTAAAAGAAATTGAGGCTGCTCTATATATCCTAATATGAAAGAACAAAAAATGCAATGTGCAAAAACAGTGTCTACAGAGTATATTACTGTATGGTCATGCCACTCAAGGTGGCTGTTCTCTTGTTCTCTGTACAACCCCTGCTTGACCAGTGCCTGCTTCACCTACACCCTACTCACTGGACTGACCTTCCCGTATACTTGCCCCAGGGCCCATCTAGTGATTGTTCTTATCAAAGGGGCAGTGAGGGGCACGCACCTCTGCTAGTTTCCCTGGTAAATGATAAGCCAACCTGACATCAATTCCCCCTGTAACTGGCAATCACCCCCTACCCCACCTCTGGTGAAGACCGCCACCATGTCCTGCCCGCCATCTGCGACACACAGTGGGGTGTCATTCCAGGACCCTGCTTCAGACACGTAAGATTCCCTCTATCCATTAAACCACTGATGTCTCTGTTGCTGACTCCAGGCTCTTTCTTCAGTCTTGAAACTGGGCAAATACAGGCCTTGCAGGCCTGCAGGGTGCAGCCCAACAACTCTCATCTGTTTTTTGTTTTTAAAGACATAAATGTAAATACTTGTGCATGTACAGAACATCTCTAGAAGGATACACACACACACAAATGAGTAATGATGTTGACTTTGAGAGGGAAAAACTGGGTGGCTAGTGGATAGGGGTGGCAGACTCATGTTTTACTGTGTATCTATCTTTTGGTAACTCTGGAATTTTGTGCCATGTCTATACTGAAAATAGTTCAAAAGACTGTTTAAATATATTAAAGAGAGATGAAGGATACGATACTGTTTCTGTTCTCAAGGAACTTAAAATGTCACAGAGAGTAAATTCATTCATTTAGTAATATTTACCAATAGTCCTTTTTTATACCAGGCCTCTGGGGGATATATCCCTGCCTTCATGGAGCTTACTTCCTAGAGGAGAGTTATGTATAATATTATGGTGGCCAGAGAAAGAGAGTATAGTCCAAGTAAAGCAATAATAAGAGAGCAGACTTCTGACAATCTCAATTTTCACATCACTATTCAGAAGTAAAAACAGTCTAGGTTCCCCTAAAATAGATTAGCAGTAGCAAAAAGAACAGTGACAGACATAAGTACAAGTTACTAGAAGCAGGAACACAAAGAGTTACATTAATGGCTGACAATATTACCTGAAAGCAAGAGACAGAAAAAATTTAAAGTAAACACGAAACCAAGCTGTCACAATATAATTCAAGCATTCTCCAATTAGGGACTCAGTTACACTGCAAAGATGTTAATTATAGTCAAGTTTTTAGGATCTCAGTAGGCATGTTTTCCATGGGAAAAATGCTATACATACTTGGTGTTAAGCTTCATAAACCATCCCACAAAAGGTTATTTAACACTATTAAGTATGTGCATGCAATACTTTCTACAGGATATTATGTATACTATGGATTACTATGCTTCTAGCGAGGGAAAAAAACAGAACAGATGCCAAGAGGTGGCGCAGTGGTTGAGAATCCACCTGCCAATGCAGGGGACACGGGTTCGAGCCCTGGTCCGGGAAGATTCCAACTAAGCCCATGCGCCACAACTACTGAGCCTGCGCTCTAGAGCCCGCGAGCCACAACTACTGAAGCCCCCGCCCCCTAGAGCCTGTACTCCACAACAAAAGAAGCCATGGCAATCAGAAGCTGTGCACTGCAACAAAGAGTAGCCCCCACTCGCCACAATTAGAGAAAGCCAGCACGCAGCAACAAAGACCCAACGCGGCCAAAAATAAATAAATTAATTAATTAAAAAATAAAAAGAATGCCTCCTAAATTACTGCAGGTCTTGCAACAGAAGTGGTGACTCTTCTACTGAGGGACTGGAACAGAAGCAGGGACAGAGTCTGTGACAACAAATGGTTGGGATTAAGGCAAGATAGGTTCATCTGTCCTTTCCTCCTTCTCCTCTTTCTTCCACACCACCCCCACCCCCAATCAAAGAACAGCACTGAATAGGATAAGAGTGGAGAGGTGATGGGGAGGGTTAAAGAAAGACAGCATTCTTCCTTACTTCTGATACAGAGGATCAGATCTCAATAGGACACTGAAATGGAGAGGAAAAGAGGGGGTAAAAGTTAAGCCGAAAGCAACAGAATTTACAAAAATCAAACAAAAAACAGAGAGAGAGAGACAGAAAGAAAGGAAGGAAATCCCTAGCCAGTTCAGTAAAGGAAATCACTCCTTACGTTATACATAGGTACACACCTAAATTAGGGATTCGAGAAATGGTATCAGTTAGTACTCAATTATAAGTAACACGATTTCAATTCAAGGGATTTAAAGAGTACAGGGAGTTTTTGGCTCATGCAACTAAAGTCCAGGGGAGGATCTGCTTCAGGGTTGCCTGATCCAGCAGACATATTATGAAATTTCTTTTTGTCTCTTCATTCTGTCACCCACAGTACAAGCTTCATCTCAAGGCCAGATTCCCTAGTGCCAAAAGAAAGCTGCAGCCACAATCAATTACATGGAAGAAAGCACATCTGTCCCAGAATTCTAAGCAAGAGTTCTGAAGTGTACCTTGCTTAGATCAGCCTAAATCACCCTGAATCAATTCCTGTAACCAGGAAATGGAATCTGATTGGCTAGATTCACTCAGAGGCCCATTCCTAAAGCTAGAAGTGGAGCAGTTTCCCTCAAGAACATGAGCTATGTGCGTGTGGTAAAAAACGGTGGACACTGGAATGAAAATACAGGTATACATCAAGAGAAGAAAAAATAGATACTAAGGAGGCAGCCACAGTGTTCACCCCAAGATGTTCAAAATGAAGATTCAGAGTCATCACAAAATATTATGTACAGTATTGCCCATTCAAAAGACAGAAAATCTTTAGAATCATTCTTCTTACAAACAAAATTGGCTCCTGAGACTACTTCTATTTAATCTAGTACTAGAAATGCTAGTTTAAAAAGAGTAATATAAATACAGAAAATAAAAGTATCTATTTGAGACCCATATACTTTCTAGTACCAGTAGAAAATACAAAAGATGATATAAATAAATAAAAGTTAAACATCTCACCCTTGGTTGGGGGCGACAGGTAAAGAAGACTGAAAGTATGTATGTCTGCTAGATTTTTAAACCTATGGCAGTAATAATTACAAAACATATGGTACCAGATTAAAAATTATCAACAATAAATTAAAATCTTTCTCTAGAAATGCTGTACCAAACTTAAGAACTTAAGGTATCATGAATGAGAATTAACAGAAATCATTATCTCAAAAAGATTCTGTACTCCTATGTTCACTGCAGCATTATTCACAATAGCTAAGACATGGAAACAACCTCAGTGTCCACTGACATGAATGGATAAATAAATGTGGCTTAAAACATAAATGTAAGTCTAAGAAAGGAGGTCTTTTGCCCATTTTTCTTTAGGTCTTCTGTCCATTTTTTGATTGGACTGGTTTTTTTTTGTTATCGAGTTGTATGAGCTGTTTGTCTATTTTGGAAATTAAGCCCTTGTTGGTCACATCATTTGCAAATATTTTCTCCCAAGCCATAGGCTGTCTTCATTTTGTTCATGGTTCCCTTTGCTATGCAAAAGCTTTATAAGTTTGATTAGGTACCATTTGTTTATTTTTGCTTTTATTTCTATTGCCTTGGGAGACCGACCTAAGAATACATTGCTACGATTTATGTCAGAGAATGTTTTGCCTGTGTTTCTTCTAGGACTTTCATGGTGTCATGCCTTATACTTAAGTCCTTAAGCCACTTTGAGTTTATTTTTGTGTATGGTGTGAGGGTGTGTTCTAACTTCACTGATTTACATGCAGCTGTCCAACTTTCCCAACACCACTTGTTGAAGAGACTGTCTTTTCCCTATTGTATATTCTTGCCTCCTTTGTTGAAGATTAATTGACCATAGGTGTGTGGGTTTACTTCTGGGCTCTCTATTCTGTTCCATTGATATATATGGCTGTTTCTGTGCCAATATCATGCTGTTTTGATTACTGTAGCTTTGCAGTATTGCCTGAAGTCTGAGAGGGTTATGTCTCCAGCTTTGTTCTTTTTCCTCAGGATTGCTTTGGCAATTCTGCGTCTTTTATGGTTCCATATAAATTTTAGGATTATTTGTTCTAGTTCTGTGAAAAAAGTTGTCAGAAACTCGATAGGAATCACATTAAATCTGTAAATTGCTTTGGGTAGTATCACCATTTTAACAATGTTAATTCTTCCAATCCAAGAACATGAGATATCTTTCCATTTCTTTGAATATCTTCAATTTCCTCCATTAATGTTTTATACTTCTCAGCATATAAGTTTTTCACCTCCTTGGTCAGGTTTATTCCTGAGTATAAAAAAAAAATGTGTACACAGACACACACATACCTACACGTACACACCTACACACACCCCACACACACACACACCCCCACACACACTGGAGTATTATTCAGCCACAAAAAAAGAAGGAACTGCTATTTGGGCCAACATGGACAAACTTTGAGGGCATTACGCTAAGTGAAATAAGTCAGACAGAGAAAGACAAATACTGTATGATCTCACTTATATGTGGACTCTAAAAAAACCACACTCATAGTTTTGGTTTGGTTTAGTTTGGTTGCCAGAGTTGAGGGATAGAATTGGGGAGAATGGGTGAAGGTGACCAAATGGTACAAGCTTCCAGTTATAACATAAATAAGTACTGGGGATGTAATGTACAGCATGGTAACTGTAGTTAACAATACTATATTGTATATTTGAAAGTTGCTAACAAAGTAGATCTTTAAAGTTCTCATCAGAAGAAAAAGACTGTAACTACGTGAAGTGATGTTAACTAAACTTATTGTGGTAATCATTTTGCTATATATATATATTGCAAACCATTATGTTGTAAACTTTGAATAAATATAATGTTATATGTCAATTATATCTCAATAAAACTGGAAAAAAAATTAAAGAATTAACATAACATGGAAAAGAATTATTTAAAAATATTGTTAGTCTTCTTTGGCCTCAGCGCCTGAGCAACCCAGAACCAAAATGGTTTTCAGCACCCACTATACAGACTGCTGTCTGCAGACCTCCTCTCTCAGCTCCCAAGCATGCAACATTGAATGCACAGTCCTGGAAATGGATAGGGTTGCCCTTTCCAAGGGAAGCCCCCTTCCCACCAGGTAAAAACCCTGGGCTGCCTGAGGGATGTACATTATTCTACACAAGGAGGAAGGAAGTAATTAAGTATGTGGTTGTGGGACTGGAGCCTCACATCCACTTTACACTCTTTATCTGTGGGGATGCTTATATTAAAAGATAATCAGGACTTCGCTGGTGATTTGGAAAACACCAAATCAGGTATAAGGTAACCACACCTCTCCAGCATTCATTATTTGTAGACGTTTTGACGATGGCCATTCTGACTGATACGAGGTTGCACCTCATTGATTTGCATTTCTCTAATAATTGGCGATGTGGAGCATCTTTTCATGTGCCTGTTGACCATCTGTATGTCTTCTTTGGAGAAATGTCTGTTAAGGTCTTCTGCCCATTTTCTGATTGGGTTTTTTTTTGTTGCTGAGTTGTACGAGCTGTTTGTATATTCTGGAAATTAAGCCCTTGTCAGTCGCATCCTTTGCAAAGATTTTCTCACAGTCTGTAGGCTGTCTTTTCATTTTGTTCTTGATTTCCTTTGCTGTGCAAACGCTTGTAAGTTTGATAAAGTCCAATTTGTTTATTTTTGATTTTATTTATTTTGCCTTGGGAGACTGATCTAAGAAAGTATTGCTACAATTTATTTCAGAGAATGTTTTGCCTACGTTCTCTTCTAAGACTTTTATGGTGTCATGCCTTATATTTAAATCTTTAAGCCATTTTGAGTTTATTTTGTGTATGGTGTGAGGGAGTGTTCTAATTTACATGTGGCTATCCAGCTTTCCTAACGCCACTTGCTGAAGAGACCTCTTTTCTCCATTGTATAGTCTTGCCTCCTTTGTTGAAGATTAATTGACTGTAGGTAATGGCTTTATTTCTGGGATCTCTATTCTGTTCCATTGATCCATATGTCTGTTTTTGTTCCAGTACCACACTGTTTTGATTACTGTAGCTTTGCAATATTGTCTGAAGTCTGGGAGGATTATGCCTCCAGCTTTGTTCTTTTTCCTCAGGATTACTTTGGCAATTCTGGGTCTTTTGTGGTCCCATATAAATTTCAAAGTAAACAAAAAAAACCTTTAAAATCATGTCAAATAGATAAATTAATTAAATACCTAGGGATAAACCTGACCAAGGAGGTGAAGGACTTATACACTGAGAACTATAAAACACTGAGAACTACAGAACACTGATAAAGGAAATTAAAGATGTTTCAAAGAAATGAAAAGATATTCCATGCTCTTGAATTGGCAGAATTAGTATTGTTAAAATAGTCATACTACCCAAAGCAATCTACAGATTTAATGTGATCCTTATCAAATCACCCAGGACATTTTCCACAGAACTAGAACAAATAATCCTAAAATTTTTATGGTCACCTATTTTTAAAAGTTAGTAGCAATATTCATTTCAGTGATGGAGGAAAAAACTGATTATGGGAAAGTGCAGTGTAGTCTGATGAACAAAGTAATGTTTGGGGAAATTTTTCCATAAAGGTATCTTTAAAAATAGTTTCAGCACTTATAGGGGTTTCACCTTTGGGAAAATATACATGTGAAATACTTTATTCACTAATAATATAAATAAGGTATTAGAGTGATTCTTCTGTTAGAATTACCTAAAAACAATTCAAAAATCTGTCTCCTTTTTTGACATAACCTGAGTCACTGCTAGTCACCCCAACTTAAATTCTACATTCCAACCAACAAAACATCTTGCTGATGTCACCTGGATCTCAACTCTATCCTCAACTCCCATCCAGTCATTCAACAATGCTGAGCACCTAGTATATACTAGACAGTATGCTAAATGTACAAACATGGAGAAAACAGTTTTGCACTTCCAGAAGCTCAAAGAGGTGTACAATACTTCTAAAAGTATGATTAGAAGAACACCTATAATAGAATTATGCAAAGGCATTGTAAAACGTACAAATTCTTGGATCCTGCCCCACACTTACAGAATTAGAATCTTAGGGGGTAAAGCCTGAGTAAATGTGTTTTTTAAAAGTTCCCACGTTAAAATTAAAAATTAATTAAATGTACCCAAGTTAATTCTTTTACATAATAATGTTTGAGAATTATTGTTATAGTACAGTAGTTCTCAAACTCTTTGGTCTCAAAATACTTTTAAAAATTACTGAGAGCCTATGATTCTGATTGGCACTAATTCCAACATATGAGTTTTTTCCCCCCACACCAAGCGATTCTCTGACACCAGTTAGGTGTCCTACAATTTAACTCAATCCTGACACTATTTACTTAAAGACAGTACCAGATTCCACGGATTAAGGACTCAGTTCCACAAGACGCACCCACTTTGGATGCCAATCAGAAGCCCAGGTTGTTACCTATGCTTCTGACCGACTGGCTATAAATCAGAGGTTCCCAGGAACCACTCCCTGACTTGGATTAATTTGCTAAAGCAGCTCAAAGAACTCAGAAAACCAGTTTACTCACTGGTTTACGGGTTTATTACAAAGGATATTAATCAACAGACAGATGTACAGGACTGGGTCCCAAACACAGGAGCTTCTGTCCCTGTGGAGTTTGGAGCTCAACATGGTGGTATGGATGTGTTCTGGTTCACCAATCTGGAATCTTGTCCTTTTGGGATTTTATGAAGGTTTCATCAGAGAGGCAGGATTGATTAAATCACTGGCCATCAGTGACTGATTCAACCTCACGGCACTTTCCTCTCCCCAGAGGTCAGGAGATGGGACTAAAAGTTCCAACTTTTTAATCATGGTTGGTTCCCCTGGCAACAGCCCCCATCCTTAGGTTACCCAGGTGCTTTCCAAAATTGTCTAATTAACATAAGACAACTTCACTACTCTCATCATCGAGGAAATTTCAAGGGTTTTAGGAGCTCTCTCTCAGGAATGGGGAGGAAGACGAAATATATATCTCTTACTATAAATTACAATACCACAGGACCTCAAAGAACTTTTGGTTATGTGAATTATATATATTAATATTTACTGTATTAGAAATTAAAACTGGGAAATCACAAAAATATTTTAATTAAAAATGTAGTATTTGTTAATTCACTTAAAAACAACAAAATAGGGGCTTCCCTGGTGGCGCAGTGGTTGAGAGTGCGCCTGCCGATGCAGGGCACACGGGTTCGTGTCCCGGTCCGGGAAGATCCCACATGCCGCGGAGCGGCTGGGCCCGTGAGCCATGGCTGCTGAGCCTGCGCGTCTGGAGCCTGTGCTCTGCAACGGGAGAGGCCACAACAGTGAGAGGTCCGCATACCGCAAAAAAAAAAAAAAAGAAAAAAGAAAAACAACAAAATAAATGTACATGTTAACAAAAATAACCTATTTTATGAAAAATAACTATATTTTCCAAAATGAAAAAATTTAGTGAGAAGAATGGCAATGCTTCACATTTTTGCAAATCTTTTAAATGTCTAGATTAACAGAAGCACCTGGATTCTTATATCTCCTTCTTCATTATAATCTGTTACAATATCACATATCATTAGTCTTTGGAAAACTCCACTATACAATTTTGTGCAAATGAAAGTGAAAAAGGCAAACAATATCTCAGTATTACTATGAAAATAACTTTGACCTTGCAAACACCCTGAAAGGGTATCAGAGACCCCCAGGGGCCCCTGGACCATACTTTGGAAACCAACAGTCTAATGAAAGCAACAGATAATTACAGTAATCCCCCCTTATCTGAGGTTTCAGTTACCCCCAGTCAACTGCAGTCTGAAAATATCAAATGGAAAATTCCAGAAACAAACAGTAAGTTTTAAATTGCATGCACATTCTGAGTACTGTGGTGAAATCTCATACTGTACTGCTTTGTCCCACCCAGGATGTGAATCATCCACACTGTATACACTACCCACTCGTTAGTACAGGAAAAAACATAGTAGATACAGAGTTTGGTACTATCTGCAGTTTCAGGCACCTACTGCAAGTTTTTGAACATATCCTCCATGGATAAGAGAAGGCTACTATACAAAGTTCTTTGAGAACACAGAGAAGGGAGACAGACAGGAAACTTCTGCAGAGGTGGTGACATCTCCTGAGACTTGAGCCCAAATCCTTACACACTAGGTAGGCCCTGTAGGATCTATATCTTCTCCCTCCTACTTTTCAAGGTGTCTCCTACCCCTCCTCCTCTTTCTCACTTGGTTGCTCCTCCTCAAACTGGCCAATCTTTCTCTCTTCTTCAAGGCTTTGTATCTACTGTTCTTTTGTCTGAAAGGCTCTTCCCCCATACAGTCCATGGCTCTTCTTGGCCATACCTGGCCATCATGAAGATTAAGGACAGCTATACCCTTGTATACCTGTAATCCATTCAGGGCCCATTCCTTAGAAAATTCTGCCTTATACTAACTGTTATATATGTGCACTAGAAGCCATATTTAACAAAGTACATGGTAGCATCATTTGTAAAAGTGGAAAAAAATAAAACTAAATATCCATCAACATGAGAATGAAACAAAACACTAGTAAATTCACGCAACAGAATGAATTAGAGCTGAATGTTTCAACATGAATAAATCTCGAGAACAGTAATATGCACAAAAAGTAGGCTAAAGAAAGATTCCTACAATATGACACTACTTATAGTTTTTAAATTCTAAATTAATCTATATTTTGATAGGTAATACACAATTCAAAATTATAAGAATTTCCTCCCATTCCTGTCCTAGTTATACAGTTTCTCTCCCAGGGACAACCAGCGTGACCAGTTTCCTATGTATCCTTCCAGATATATTTTATGTTACACAAAAATATAAGTGTTGTTAAGTGTGCAGAATACTTTAATATGGTTCATGTATATCTACATATAAAATAGAAGTTTAAAAATATGTGTGGAAATGATAAAGACCAAATTCAGAATAATAATCTCTAAGAGGCAAAGAAGAAAAGGAACAAACTCAGAAAGGGGCACTTCAAATGTACCTGTATTGTTTCATTTCAGGTTTATTGTGTTTTCTCTAGATTTTTTTCATACATGAAATAAATTTTGTTCTTCATAAAATAGATGAAAAGGATCAGATTTGAGAAAATAATTAGTTTGGTGTCAGACGGAGTTTGAAACCAGAGCATACTAAGGACATAAATTCAATACTTTAAATTAGTCTAAAGCTCAAGAGAAAGCTGGAGATTGGGGATTTATATAAAGAGATACTTGCAGTTCTAAGAATAAATATTTAGATATATGCACCCTATATAACAGAGCACAAGTTCCCTAAGGACTGGGCCCAAAACTCTGCCATATTACGTTCCCCTGAAATATCACCTACTGCCCATAATGAGATTTCAATTTACCTATATCCTTACTATTTTTCTTAGCTTTCAAAAATAACATCCTGGTATGGGTGAGCCTATTTATGTAAGTAACTTAACAATAGGCAGTTACACCACACACACAAAGACACACACACACACACACACACACACACACACACACACGTCTATTAAATTAGAATCAAAGAGAGACAGTGTTCTGGTTAGTTCTAGGTAAACTACAAAGCCTTATTTATTTTTTTAATTAATTCATTCATTCATTCATTTTTGGCTGCGTTGGGTTTTCCTTGCTGCATGCAGGCTTTCTCTAGCTGCAGCAAGTGGGGGCTACTCTTCATTGTGGTGTACAGGCTTCTCATTGCAATGGCTTCTCTTATTGCAGAGCACGGGCTTTAGGCACGTGAGCTTCAGTAGTTGTGGCACACGGGCTCAGTAGCTGTGGCTCACGGGCTCTAGAACGCAGGCTCAGTAGCTGTGGAGCAGGGGCTCAGCTGCTCCGCAGCATGTGGGATCTTCCCAGACCAGTGCTCAAACCCGTGTCCCCTGAACTGGCAGGAGGATTCTTAACTACTGCGCCTCCAGGGAAGTCCCTCAAAACCATTTTTAGATTGAACTTATTAATAATTAAAAATGTTTCTAGGGCTTCCTCGGTGGCGCAGTGGTTAAGAGTCTGCCTGCCAATGCAGGGGACACGGGTTTGAGTGCTGGTCTGGGAATATCCCACATGCCGCGGAGCAACTGAGCCCCTGCTCCACAGCTACTGAGCCTGCGCTCTAGAGCCCGCGAGCCACAGCTACTGAGCCTGTGTGCCTACAGCCCATGCTCTGCAACAAGAGAAGCCACCGCAATGAGAAGCCTGCGCACCGCAAGGAAGAGTAGCCCCCGGTCACTGCAACTAGAGAAAGCCCGCGTGTGACAACGAAGACCCAATGCAGCCAAAAATAAATTTATAAAAAAGTTTAAAATGTTTCTACAATAGACTAGTTTCCTTTCTAGGTAAGAAAAAAATCCTGCGAAACTGTTAACTTTTAAAGAAATCCCTGATATAAATATATTTTCTTATCTTTCATTTCTCCAATAAAAATACTATCCTGACAAAAGTCTTTGAGGACTGTGATTACTTGCAGCTGTTTTATTGCTCTTTTTTTTTATAAATGTATTTATTTTATTTCATTTCATTTATTTTTGGCTGTGTTGGGTCTTCGTTGCTGTGCACAGGCTTTCTCTAGTTGCAGCAAGCCGGGGCTACTCTTCGTCGTGATGCGCGGGCTTCTCATGTTGCGGTGCACGGGCTCTAGGCATGCGGGCTTCAGTAGTCGCAGCACGTGGGCTCAGTAGTTGTGGCTCGTGGGCTCTAGAACTCAGGCTCAGTAGTTGTGGCTCATGGGCTTAGTTGCTCCATTGCATGTGGGATCTTCCCGGACCAGGGCTCGAACCCATGTCCCCTGCATTGGCAGGCGGATTCTTAACCACTGCGCCGCCAGGGAAGCCCTTTATTGCTCTTCTGAAGTTTAACTGGAGTATTCAGCAACCCCTCTCCTTTCAAAATCTCTCACTTTTAGTGATAAAAGCAAACTTCAATTATAGGAGGGGGAGCAGACTCTTGAGCTGTTCCCCCTCATATAACTGACCTCTTTTCTGGTTTTCTCCATTCCTCAACTCAATTAGCAAATATGTATTAAATGCCTGTTTTGTTATAAGCAATGTATTATACACCATTCCTCTGGTCCCTAAAAAGATGAGAAGAACTGCTTGGCCTTAAGAAAACTTTGTATATCTTACATAGTGCAAAGTCCTTAGAACTTAACGTCCTAGGTTTGAGATGAAAATTACTGTACTAGTAACCTAAGTTGAATTACACTTCAGTAGAATTATAGGTCTTCAAAAGCTTCATAGAGTACAGACATATTTCAGGCAATGGATGCACATTAAAAGCATGTCATTTTAGTACTGTTCAGAAGCTGAGGATCATTTAGTGAAAAAATAGATGCCTACTTGTTTATAGACAAATAAACCCTGAGTTAAAGCATATGTATACACATAAGGCTCCATAAAATATTCCTTTAGCACAGGTGAAAGGATATCAACAACAAAGGGGGAACTCAATAAAAAACAAAACATTAAGAAGGATTTGAAAATAATTATAATCTAGCATTAGCATTGTAGGGATGTCTTCTGACAGTTTTGGTGAATCATTTATAGATTTTAGAATAAGGGCTCTTAAACACTCACTCACTTGACGACTCTTCCCTACGATAAACTTTATGGAAGTGCAGTAAGAGGGAAACTGGCCTTGACACATTGTGTTCTCTACATCTGCGTCTCTATTCTCGCCCTGCAAATAGGTTCATCTGTACCATATGTCTAGATTCCACACATATGCATTAATATACATGTTTTTTTTCTTTCTGGCTTACTTCACTCTGTATGACAGACTCTAGGTCCATCCACATCTCTACAAATGACCCAATTTCGTTCCTTTTTATGGCTGAGTAATATTCCACTATATATATGTACCACATCTTCTTTATCCATTCACCTGTCATTGGACATTTATGTTGCTTCCATGTCCTGGCTATTGTAAATAGTGCTGCAATGAACACTGGGGTACATGTGACTTTTTGAATTATGGTTTTCTCAGGTTATATGCTGGGTCATATGGTACTTCTATTTTTAGTTTTTTAAGGAAACACCATTCTGTTCTCCACAGTGGCTGTATCAATTTACATTCCCACCAATAGTGCAAGAGGGTTCCCTTTTCTCCACACCCTCTCCAGCATTTATTGTTTGTAGATTTTTTGATGATGGCCATTATCTCAGCAAGATCTTTTCTGACCCACCTCCTAGAGTAATGAAAATAAAAACAAAAATAAGCAAATGGAACCTAATTAAACTTAAAAGCTTTTGTACAGCAAAGGAAACCATAAACAAGATGAAAAGACAACCCTCAGAATGGGAGAAAATATTTGTAAATGAAGCAACAGACAAAGGATTAATCTCCAAAATATACAAACAGCTCAGGCAGCTCAATATCAAAAAAACAAACAACCCAAATCAAAAAATGGGCAAAAGATACAGTATTTTTTAAGGTGTTAAAAATACAGGGTCACTGATATAAACAGAGATATTTTGCTGGGGCTTCAAAGCAGGGAATCAACATCTCAACAATTTAAAGAAAAATGGGGCTTCCCTGGTGGCGCAGTGGTTGAGAGTCCGCCTGCTGATGCAGGGGACACGGGTTCGTGCCCTGGTCCGGGAAGATCCCACATGCTGCGGAGCGGCTGGGCCCGTGAGCCATGGCCGCTGAGCCTGTGCGTCCGGAGCCTGTGCTCTGCAACAGGAGAGGCCACAACAGTGAGAGGCCCGCGTACCAAAAAAAAAAAAAAAAAGACAGCAAGGGACTTCCCTGGTGGTTCAGTGGTTAAGACTCTGCGCTTCCAATGCAGGGTACGTGGGTTCAATCCCTGGTCAGGGAACTAAGATCCCACGTGCCGTGTGGCACGACCAAAAAAAAAAAAAGTTTAAATGTAAGCAAGTTCCAGGGTCTCTCTTGGAGAGACTACACTGTTTATACTTCTACAGAATGATTACGATGATAATAATGACAGCAGTTAACATATACTGAACGTACATATCAGGCATTTGGGCTTAGTGCTTTAAATGATTACCTTACAATTCTCTGAACAACAGTACAAGAAAGATAATATCATTAACCCATTTTCCAGCTAAGAAAACTCGGGCTTTTAAAGGTTAAATAACTTGCTCAGGGTCACCTATGTAGTAAGTGGAGCCTGGGATTCCATCTGTTTAACTCCAACTGCAGCAATAACTATACTACTATGCTGTCACATCATAATCGATTCAGTAGCTCCCTACTGCTTCTCAGGTCAAAAATCCTTATAGAGTAAGGCTTCATCCATGCCTTTGTTCACTGGAAGGACTTCTGTCGAGCATTTATTATATGTCAACACCATACCAGGTGCTTCAAAGATGGAGGTTCTGAGTGAGGCTGCTAAATAAGTGATCTTTGGATCAGTCATTGTTATTTTAAAATGAGCTCTATTTGGGCACATTAAACAGAATCACAGTTGGAATTATGTTCTTGTATAATTGTATTATTGGAAATGGAATGTTGGAATAGGAAGACTACACATCTAAGCATTTATATCCTAAATAGTTCTGGACTACTATTTTTTTAAATATCTTTATTGGAATATAACTACTTTACAATGGTGTGTTAGTTTCTGCTTTATAACAAAGTGAATCAGTTATACATACACATATGTTCCCATATCTCTTCCCTCTTGCATCTCCCTCCTTCCCACCCTCCCTATCCCAACCCTCTAGGTGGTCACAAACCACCTAGCTGATCTCCCTGTGCTATGCGGCTACTTCCCACTAGCTATCTATTTTACGTTTGGTAGTGTATATATGTTCCTGCCTCTCTCTCACTTTGTCACAGCTTACCCTTCCCCCTCCCCATATCCTCAAGTCCATGCTCTAGTAGGTCTGTGTGGACTACTATTTTTAACAAAATTTTCCAACCTGGCTTACTACAAATTTTTAAAATTTTCTATCAAAAAAAAATGCAATGAAAACACAGAACACACCTACATGCACACACAGGGGTCGAAAGATCTTTCATTTCCACATTCAACTTGCAGAATAATACAGGTTGTGCTGGGACAACCATGGTCATGAGTGACCTTAGCTTTCCTCCTTTCCAGCTTAAAGAGACATCTGGTTGCCAGCTGTGTAGCTCCTACAAGTCAATGCTTGCCAAGTAGTTGGCAGAAGGTGGGGAAGAGCTGACCACCTGCAATCCATTTTGACAGTGACTCTGACCATCACTTTGGAGACCTGGATACATTACAGACATTCCAAAAGGAGTTGGCTAAATTTCAAGGTAGGAAGTTGGCCATTTTGGCTGAACTTACTTTAACTCACATCAAAGTGCTATGATGTGGAAGAAGAGAATACACGAAAAGGTACAAAGCTACTAAAGCTTACAAGAATAATTTACAAGGCTATGTCCCTAACCTCTCCCAGACACTGTCCACCATATTTCTATCTATAATTACTTTAAAAAGGGGAAGCGTATATACAACTACAGCTAAACGGGTAAAACTACATCTCCATGTCTATGTAAGTACATGTGGCATTCATATTTTTCACTTTTATGTCAGTATAAAATATATAATCTGCATACATATACATAATGTACGTCACTATAACATGTATTATATATATAAATATGTTTGTCACTATAACATATATTATATATATAAATATATATATTTAACTGTGGCGATTTTACTTACCTTTTATGTTTTTTTATGCCTGCTGTACAATATATATGTTATATATATCATACACAGTTGTATATTAGAGGTATAGGTGTAAACAAACTTAGGAAGATGCCACAGTTTGGAAAAGGTGCTTGCTTTATTTAAAAAAAAAAAATCAATACAATTTCCCCACAGATCCATGATGTAAAATTCTATAATCAAGCCTTGTAGATTTGTAATTATGGTATGTCAGCTACATTTAAACAAGAGTGTTAAAAGATTGTTAAAGTTAAACTAACACAATTGCAGTGTGAATTGTCCTAGTCTCATTCTAATCTACTGGTGTCACTTTCATTTAATCAGAGGAAAACTATGGGCCAATGTCAGTGCTATTTCCAATGCCCTAACATTCTTTGTTCACATTGGATTTTAAGCCATTACCAATCTAAAATGGTTATAAAAAGATATATTTCAGAAAGCATTTTAATGAATTAATTCATTCACCAGTGGACATTTTTAGCAGGCTTTATTGAAAATAAGTTGGCTTTAAAGTTATTAAATAACCTTTTATGTTAAATGAATGAAAACATTTTGTTCTTGCAGAAGAATTTCTTGAATTTACCATAAATACAGCTTAAGAAGAGAAAAACCCTTATTTTATAAACAGAAATCATACTTGGAAACTTATGGTCGACATATGTCATTTAGCTGAAATAACATATCAGCATTTAAAACATCAAGGCTATTTTTTTCTTCTGCTTTAGTGAAAAATGGGGGAAAGGCAGTATCTTCAAAAAATGGTATTGAGAAAACTGGACAGCTGCTACTTTCTCATACCATATACAAAAATGAACTCACTATGGATTAAAGACTTGAAAGTAATACCTGAAACCATAAAACTTCTAGAAGAAAAAATAAGCACTACGCTCTTTGACGTCAGTCTTAGCAAGATCTTTTTGGATTTGTCACCTTGGGCAAGGGAAACAAAAACAAACAAATGGAACTAATCAAAGTAAACACCTTTTGCACAACAAAGCAAAACTATCAACAAAATGAAAAGGTCACCTACTCAACAGAAGGTATTTGCAAACATATATCTGATAAGGAGTTAATATCCAAAATACACAAAAAACTCTCATAACTCAAGATCAAAAACACAAACAACCTGATTAAAAAACAGGCAGAGTTCCTGAATAGACATTTTTCCAAAGAAGATATACATATCGCCAACAGGCACAGGAAAAGATGCTCAACATCACTCATCATCAGGGAAATGCAAATTAAATCTACAATGAGCTATCACCTCACACCTGTCAGAATGGCTAGTAGCAAAAAGAAAACAAATAACAGGGCTTCCCTGGTGGCACAGTGGTTAAGAATCTGCTCCGGGAAGATCCCATGTGCCGCAAAGCAACTAAGCCCATGCGCCACAACTACTGAGAATGCGCTCTAGAGCCCACGAGCCACAACTACTGAGCCCACGCGCCGCATCTACTGAAGCCGGCACGCTCTAGAGCCTGTGCTCCGCAACAAGAGGAGCCCGCGCGCCGCAACGAAGAGTAGCCCCCGCTCACCGCAACTAGAGAAAGCCTGCGCATAGCAACGAAGATCCAACACAGCCAAAAATAATAAATATAAATAAATTTTAAAAAAGAAAACAAATAACAAATGTTGGTGAGGATGTGGAGAAAAAGGAACCCTTGTGTACTGCTGGTGGGAATGTAAATTGGTGCAGCCACTATAGGAAACAGTATGGAGATTCCTCAAAAAATTAAAAATAAAGCTACTATACAATCCAGCAATTCCACTCTTGAGTATTTACCCGAAGAAAACTAAAATACTAATTCAAAAAGATATATGCACTCCGATGTTCTCTGCAGCACTTACAACAGCCAAGATAGGGAAGAAACCTAAGTGCCCATGAACAGATGAATAAAGAAAATGTGATTGATATATATATTTATAATTACTTATACATACACACACAATGGAATATTAGCCATAAAGAAGAATGAAATCTTGTCATTTGTGACAACATGGATGGACTTAGAGGGCATTATCCTAAGTGAAATAAATCAGACAGAGAAAAACAAATACTATGTGATTTTACTTATATGTGGGATCTAAAAAACAAATGAACAAACATAACTAGACAGAAACAGAATCATAGAGAGAACAAACAGGTGGTTGCCAAAGGGGAGGCATGTGGGGGAGAAGAGAGAAATAGGTGAGGGAGATTAAGAGGTACAAACTTCCAGTTACAAAATAAATGAGTCACAGGTATGAAAGGTACAGTGTGAATACAGTCAATAATTATGTAACATCTTTGTATGGTGACAGATGGTAACTAGACTTATCATGGTGTTCATTTTGAAATACAGAAATGTCAAATTACTATGTTGTATATCAGGAACTACCACAGCGTTGTAGGTCAATTATACTTCAAAAACAAAAAAAACTCATAGGAAAAAAAATCAGATTTGTGGTTACCAAAGGTGGGGAGTGGGGGAGAAGGGGAATTGGATAAAAATAGTCAAAAAGGTACAAACTTCCAGTTATAAGGTAAATAAGTACTACTAGGTATGTAATGAACAACATGATAAATATAATTAACACTATATGTTACCATGAAAGTTGTAAGAGAGTAAATTCTGAGTTCAGATCACAAGGAAAAAATTTTTTTCTATTTCTTTAATTTTGTATCTATATGAGATGATAAATGTTCACTAAACCTATTGTGGTAATAATTTCATGATGTATATAAGTCAAATCATTATGTTGTATACCTTAAACTTATACAGTTGCTGTATGTCAATTATATCTCAATAAAACTAGAAAAAAAAATCAATGCTGTATCTTCTACTTTAGAGAAAAGTATTTTCTAAATCACCAATAATTTAATACAGGAAAAAAAGCTTCTCTGTCGAAACTTCATATTTACAGGAGGCATTTAAGTTCTAAGTAAAGTACAACATTCAATTCACAGTTATACTATCAACAAATAGTCTCCAAATAATCACAGCACACACAAAACAGTGCTATGTTAGCTACTTACGTAAGTACTAATACGAATCACCCTGGTTTGCTTGGGACTTTCCCAACTTTAGCACTGTAGGTTCCATATCCTGGAAACCCTTCTGTCCCAGGTAAACCCAGACAACTAATGTCAGCGAGACATTGGGGGGCGGGAGGTGGGGGAGATTTACAGTTCTGCACTGGAGAAGAAGAAATTTGGAGTCATATCTGGTAACTCCTTGCTAGGGCTGCCAGATTAGCTGTGCCCAGTCACATATAAGTAGGTCTAGCAATCTGGAACATGGATTCAAATCTTTATTTTTATTTTTATTTTTTCACACACACATACACACTTTATTAATTTATTTATTTACATTGAAGTATAGTTGACTTATAGTGTTGTGTTAGTTTCAGGTGCACAGCAAAGTGATTCAGATATACATATACATATATGTTCTTTTTCAGATTCTTTTCCATTATATGTGATTACAAGATATTGACTATAGCTCCCTGTGCTATACAGTAGGCTCTTGTGTTTATCTATTTTATATATAGTAGTGTGTATATGTTAATCCCAAACTCCTAATATAAGCCCTTAAATTATCAAGGATGAACAAAAAGGAGGCTGTGATTATTTCAATAGAAAACTCGAGTAAATCTGACCTTGCTTAATACTGTCTGGCATTGATCATTCGATTAATCTCAGTAAACTTAGGTCAGGTGGCTATTCCATGCCAGGCACTGAAGACAGCAGTGAACAAGACAGTTTCGTCACTGATGTCACTCCCAGTCTCAAGGGAAGATAAGAAGATAAAGAAAAATATTCCAGTGATGTTGGTGTAATTTGGTAAAGGATATTCAGTCTCATTTGTTAAATATTTGTCAAACATCAAATCTTTAAAAACAGCCTGCAAGACCCAAACCTACCAACTAATACCCATTAACAAGGAGTCACATGTGAACACAGGCTGCTGCTTGAAGAAACTTGTATATTACCCAGCCCCTAGTGCACACATATCTCTAATTCACAGCCAGAATTAGCCCTAGAAAAACAATCCCATTGCAGGGGAGGAGATATTTGACAAGTCCTACGAGTCAGGAACTCAGTACCAAGTCAGACTCATTGCTGTCTAACTCTCACCTTACAAGCCATTCCTAGTAACTGGACTCTCCTGTTTCTAGGGGTCTAACCTCTCTCTTGAAATCTATTTCAGGAAATCAGATCCTTTGCCTTTGTTCCCATGTGAAATAACAAAGTTTCTCTAGGACTAGAGCACTGTGAGGCTTCTGCCTATTTCCTTAGGGTCTAAAATCACCATTTTGCCAACATGCTGAAATGCGCATCTTCCACTCATTGTTTGATCTCTCAGTTGCCAAATACCACCTTTTATTTATTGCCTGTTTCCATACTCCAGTAATATTCCATCTGCCTGTCCACATTTCTTTCTAAAACCCACTACAGGGAACTTTCAGATCACCTGAAGTATTTTAGCAGATTTGATTAGACGCTAAACTCTAAGAATCTACCCTCCCAAGCACACAGCCTACCCAAACTGAACTCTAGGACTAACACCTAGAATATATTTCTAAATGGTTCTGAACTCCTGGAAAGAAAACTGAAGGAATTCTGGGCTTGAATGACTTTAAATCTCTTTTTCCAAATAAAAGTTGTTACTTCTGAAGATAAATGAGGTGATGGGAAATGAACATCTTGACTAGAAAAAAGGTGCTGAGAACAGAAACTGAATTTTAGACCACTGCTTTAAGAAACCAATGCACAGAATGCCGTTCACAAAACCAAGAACATGTCTGAATCATGAAACTAACTGAGAAGTCTTTGAAACTAAATTTGGAGGAGAAAAAATGCATACCTTTTTATTATAAAAAATGTTTAATATATATAGATAAGAATATAATGAAGACCCATGACCATTCATCCCCAACAATTATTAACGTGTTGCCACATCTGCCTCATCTATTTTTTTCCTTTGCTGAAGTATAATGTAGAATTTTAAAAAAAACAGGATACTAAGGCAGAAGATGGAAGGAGTCAGAGTAAAATAATTTTCAGGAGAATGTAACAGGAGAATAGGGAACAATATTTATGGATTTAGAGAGTTATCTACCAAGGCAAAATATGAGTAATAAGCAGCTAAAATAGAAACTTTAGGTTTTTTAAAAACCATATCTCATTTCAGTATATATGGGAAAGCTCTACACCAAAATGTCAACAGAAAAGCCATGAAAAAAATGTACGGTAGGCATTTCCATTAATTTATAAGCAATTTGAGATATGAAGTAAATTATGAGGGGATTTCATAAAAATGATAAATTTACTTATGTATGAAGAATCAAAATTAGTGTGATAATGCTCTATTATTGAAATAAAATGAAAACAAAACTTTATTTCCAAGCAGTTTCCATAAGTACTTAAAAATTTTTGAAAGCCTGAAAACTTAAATTATTATCTAAATGAGTGTGTCTTCCCACAAATAACAAATGCTGGTGAGGATGTGGAGAAAAGGGAACCCCTGTACACTGTTGGTGGGAATGTAAATTGGTGCAGCCACTATGGGAAACAGCATCGAGGTTCCTCAAAAAACTAAAAATAGAACCACCATATGATCCGGCAATTCCACTCCTAGGTATTTATCTGAAGAAAATGAAAACACTATTTCGAAAAGATACATGCACCCCCATGTTCACAGCAGCATTATTTACAGTAGCAAAGCTATGGAAGCAACCTAAGCGTCAGTCAACTGATGAATGGATAGAGAAGATGTGATATACGTGTACACACACACACACACACATATACACATGACAGAATACTACTCAGCCATAAAAAAGAATGGAATTCTGCCATTTGCAACAACATGGATGGACCTACAGGGTATTATGCTTAGTGAAGTAAGTCACACAGGGAAAGACAAACACTATATGTTATCACTAATATGTGGAATCTAAAAAATAAAACACACAAATGAATATAACAGATCAGAAACTGACTTACAGATATAGAGAGCAAACTAGTAGTTACCAGTGGGGAGAGGGAAGGGAATGGGGTAGAATAGGGGTAGGGGATTAAGAAGTACAAACTACTACATATAAAATAAATAATCTACAAGAATATATTGTACAGTACAGGGAATATAGCCAATATTTTATAACTTAATGGAGAATAATTAATAAAAATTTTGAATCACTGTTATACACCTGAAACTAATATTGTAAATCAACTATACTCAATAAAAAAGTCATTTCTCATGACTTTCCCTCTAAAGCAGTCTTCATTATACCCTGGTACTTCTGCCAAATAGATTTATGAAAATGACATAACCAAAGTAAGTCTAACAAAAGTGAAAGCAGAACTTGGGGGTAATAGGGCAAATTATATTTTCAGTTACACATCTCAACTCCCCTTCTATTATCACACGTTTTAAAAAATACTCTTCTGGGGGGCACTGTAGCTTAAAACAAAAGGTTGTAGATCAGAAACCCTAGTCCTTTTCCCTGCTCTGCCACTTACTAGCACAGTGACCCTGGACAAGTTTACTTTTCCTATTTTAACTTCATTAAACCTCAGTTTCTCATCTGTAAAATGGGAATACAAACCATAGTATTAGTTAACATTTACTAGTACTTACCACATACTGTTAAACAGAAGAGCAGGCATTTTTTGGAACAACTGCACGAGGTGGGTACTTACTCCATTTTACAAACCAGGAAACTGAGGCACGGTGCAATGTAATATATTCAAAAATACATAATATATGGCAGAATCAGGACTGGAATCCAAGCAGTCTCACTTCAGAAAAGGCTGTACATTTCATTACTACTCATCCTATCTCCTTACCGCCTTAACAATAATGACAGCTTCTGGAAAGCACAGTGCAATGCTGTGCTAAGCCGCGGAGGCAATATCTTAAAAAGTGAATTTATTCTCCCCTTTGCCTTGTCCTTCCTCTGGTGAAAATATCAACACAGGGAGGAAAGGTGGGCAGAGGAAGAAGCCAGAGAGCTAGGATTAGACATGTTTACTGCCAAATAACCTGCTTCTTCAGAAGGCTGTTCATCTTTTCTCTTGGAATGCCTCATCAAAAGTTTCATCTTTTGGGGTCTGAACAATAAAGGCCTAATAAGCACTCCAGTGTCTCACAGCAGTGAGAACGACGGCGAATTACAGGACTGGCCTACACAGGATAGTTACTTGAACAGCACCCCACAAGCTCCGGGGCGAGCCTCGGGGAAGCTAGCCGGGGAGTGAGGCCACAGAAGTTTGTCGAGTGTGCTGGAAGTTCACACCGCAGTTCTTCAGACTGCGAGTCCCGCCTGCCATGTTAGATGACAGGGCGCCCGCAAGGTCCCATTTCTAACGAGGGCCGGGCTCGCAGCGACCCCCTAAACTTCACAACGGGCTCGCGCGTCCACGTGAGCGCAGGTAATGGACCGGAAGCGCCCCCCACCAGCCAGGTTCCGCAGGGAGACCCGGGCGACGCACTCGGAGATACGACCCCAGCCCGCCCCGCCCTCGAGAGCCGGGCCGCCGCCCCTCTGCCTCCCCGACTGCGGGCGCCGGAGGGGTGGGGCCGCCGCGACCTTCACCGCTCCGCGGCTGGGTTTTGGAAGGGGCAGGCGCGGGGAGGGGAGTGCCCCGGTCCGGTGACTTGGGCACCTGCGCGCCCCCTCCGTTCCCGCCTCGTCGCCACCGGCCGCGGCGCCCCAGTTGAGGCCTGGAGTCCGGGGCCCAGCTCGGGCCTGCGCTCCGCCCGGCCTCTCGGGCCGCCAAGGGGCGAGGAAGAGGAGGCGGCGGCAGCTGCGCCGCTCGTGGCTCCTTACCGCTTCACCACGCCGGTTTTGATCTTGATCTGCCTCACGCGAGTATCGGCCATGGTCCCTCGAGCGCCGCGGGAATGAGTGGCGGAGAGCCGGGTAACCGTTGAGGGAGACTAAGCGAAGGAAGCGGGTCTGTAGGCGTAGCCGGCGCTGGCCGGCGCGCATGCGCACACTCCGGCGCGGCGCGGGAGCCATGCTGGCGCTGCCGCCACACCCGCTGGGCGTGGGTCTAGGGTCGCGAGCCAAGGGCGGGTTACCACTCACCCACCTCCACCGAGTTTCCCGCTCGCAGAACCTGGCTTGTCTATCTCAAGTAGCCCTCCTTTTTATTGTTGAACAGCCCTCCTCTTAGTGTGAATACAAGTTACACTTTTCCCGGTCTCCACAGCCCGGGCGTTTGCGGAGACTTGTGTCTCCCCGGATAGACTGGTTTGGCCATGACATTGCTTTGCGAGATTATCCGCTGAAAGGACGGAGTGACCTAAAAATTGAAGATATTTTCGGTGTCATTATCTTATGTCAAATGGGGTAAAATGATGCAGGTTTAAAGAAATAAACTACCGTCATGCACGCAGTTAAGAAACTCCTTACCCTACACCTCAGACCTCTGCAGACAATGTTTGTGGATAAATGCACCTAACAAAAAAAACGACTATAGGACTTATCCAAAAATCATTACCTCTAGTAAATCTTAAATATCCAACTTACAAAAATTGTGTGGCATAAAAAAGCTTGGGCTTCGTGGTCAAACAAACCCACTGACCTTTGGTATTAAAGGGGTTTTACCCTTTAATAGCTAACTGACACTAGGCACATAGGATACTTAACCTCGCTGCTGAGGTTTTTGCCTTGTATGCAAAATAGAAATAATGTCCACTTTACAGAGTAGATATGAAGGTTAAAGCTCAACGCCTGACATAATACTCAACAGCTTTTGACTATTTTATATTTTCAAAAAATGTGTCTATTGCATAAAATGAAACAAACCTCCAGTGAGCCCTGGCAACCTCTTCCCGGCGGAGTCCCCCAAGGAACGCAGGGCAGAGCCTCCTTCCTTTTATAGTTTCTTGGTATCATTCTTAAAGGCCTCTCTTTACCCTTCCCTACACTTGATTCACTCCTTCTGGCTTTTGTGACTAGCTCTGGACAGTTCAAGACCCTGACAGTTCAGGAACCTTAGTATAAATCCAAGATCAAAACCCACCTCCTGGAGAAAGTCTACCACGACTGACCCCTGCCCATTTAATGCTCCCTGGATACTTTGGAATCACCCAAAATTAATTTTTATTTTTGGTATATTTCTTTTTTAAAAAAACAAATTTATATAGTTATTGGCTGTGTTGGATCTTCGTTGCTGCATGCGGGCTTTCTCTAGTTGCAGCGAGCAGGGGCTGCTCTCGCGGGCTTCTCATTGCGTTGGCTTCTCTTGTTGAGGAGCACGGACTCTAGGGCGCGTGGGCTTTAGAAGTTGTGGCACGCAGGCTCAGTAGTTGTGGTGCACGGGCTTAGCTGCTCCGCGGCATGTGGGATCTTCCTAGACCAGGGATCAAACCCGTGTCCCCTGCACTGGCAGGCGGATTCTTAACCACTGAGCCACTAGGGAAGCCCTATTTTTGGTATATTTCTTTTAAAAACTATTGTTTGAGTCCTTCACGAGGGTGTGCTCACTCTCTTCATTGGGTTATAAACATCTTTAGAGGCAAGAATCTTGTCTTCTATAAATCTTCCTCTCCTAACGTCCACCTGTGTTCTGTACACAGCAGGTGTTAAATTCAGTAAATACTGTCATCTGACTGGTTGGCACACTGAAATAAACTTCAGGTGACACAGCAGACCTATGAAATACTGGGGGGTGGCGGGGCGGGGGAGGTCAAAACAAAACAAAACAGAAAAACCAACAGACTCAACACAGCAAAATGCTACAAACAGGAATCCAGTAGATCATTAATATAAAGTTACTGGGCAACCTCTTAAGGCAAAGAAAAAACAGCAGTGAAACCCACACACCAAAAGATTGTGCTGATAGGGCTCTTGCTATTGTCAAGAATCTTCCTTTAGTCAGGCAACAAAAGCCTTGTAACTCTTCATGCTTTCCTTTTTGCCTTGGTTTCCAGAACCTTAGAGCTTAGTTTTGCACTGATTTGCAGGATTTCCCTCAGCCTAGGTTTTTTGATGTAAATACCTAATATCTCCCCAAACCCCCAACTCTACCTCCACCCATTTGCTTTTTTTCTCTTTGTTTTAATGATTTCTATGTGTGAACCAGTAATACATAAATGTAACATACCAGCCAAAAGACCTGTATATTTCGATATTTATACGAATGTCTATCCTACCGTATTCTTAGTTTCCTATTTAGAACCTCCCAGATGACTTATTTATTTATTTATTTATTATTTTTTATTTTTATTTTTTTCTTTTGGTACGCGGGCCTCTCACTGTTGTGGCCTCTCCCGCTGCGGAGCACAGGCTCCGGACGCGCAGGCTCAGCGGCCATGGCTCACGGGCCCAGCCACTCCGAGGCACGTGGGATCTTCCCGAACCGGGGCACGACCCCGTGTCCCCTGCATGGGCAGGCGGACTCTCAACCACTGCGCCACCAGGGAAGCCCTGACTTATTTATTTAACAAACACTTTGTATGGGGCTTAATAAGGGATACCACTGTATCCCAGCATGTAGCAATGCCTGGCATATAGTCAGTACTCAATAAATATTTCTTGAATGAATAAATGCTGCTTTAAAACTCTTTTTTTCCACTTAACAATATGTCATGGAGCCTTCTCATTTCAGCAAAAGAGCTGCTAAGATAATCTGAAATATCTTATCACCCCCCGCCTCACACACACACATACCATTTTTCTCTGCGCCTTGCTCCTTTGGGTCTGGACTTTGAGGAGGTAAACCAACAAGAAGTCATTTTTGTTAGTATGGGAGAGGAGGGCTAACCATAGGAGGCCTGCAACATCTAGGCAGGGAGATGCCCTAGGGTATTTGGAATAGAAACTATGTAAGCTGCATTTCTCACTGTTTGACACTCTTCTGTCCTGTTATCCATAAACCGTAATTGAGTTCTGTTTAAGTATTCCAGCCTGGCCTCAGGTGACCTATAGGAATGACTCTGTAGGGGACTCTCTAAGGGATAAGTTTATTAACATTCGAGATTGAGGGTTAAAGAGATCTGAGAGATCCTCAGGACTGGGTGAATCTAGTAGAATGAGAGGAAAGTCTAGCCATCTCATCTGTGAGTGGCAATTCTCCATTGCTAATAATCTTAGATGGTTGAGGTAATATTTTATTAAAGAATGCTGCAGATTCCCTTACAAATACACGTTGTTTTCCCCACACACTTACAGAGCTATAAATTTAGTCTCACCATCCCTTCATGTCATTCTCTTCCAATTGACTCCAAGCTCCTCAAGATTAGAGACCACATCACATTCATCTTAGTCTCCCCAGCAGGAAGCTTCATGCCTAATGGCAAGTAGATGCACAGTATTTGCTGAGTTAAATAAAAGTCAAATATGGGACTGAGATAGATTTCTAATTTTGATGAAAGCAAGAGACCGGCCATGTTTTTATCAACAGTACTTCTTTGTTTAAGTAATCTCTCCAGGGTGTCTTCTCCAGCTGGCCATCTTGTTTTATGAAATGAAATTACAACATCAGAGCAACTGCACACTAGGCCCCATAGCCCTAATAAATGTTGTTTTAAGCCACTAACTTTGAGGTAATTAATTCATTATGCATCCATAGATAACTAGTACAAAGGTTATGCATGGGCTCCTTTTCATCAAGGCTGATCTAGCTACTACTGCTGAATAGCTAACCTGCCGGCAGTAAAGACCAATTTTGACCTCTTGATATGGCACCATTCCAAGAGAAGATTATCTGGTGGCAGCTTGATTATCTGGTGGACCCCTTCCACCCTGGAAAGTACAGTGTAGCAGCCATCGGTTTATACCACTCAGGTCTACCTTCAAGAGAAACTTCTGTGGGGAGCATAGTTGACTGTCAGCCTTAAAGTTCCACAACTTTGGATTCACATATTTACCCCAAGTCCATACTTCCATCCCAGCTAATTATTGAGCTAGTAGTGGTACTAAAGCCAGATGATTCCTCTATGGGAAACCTTTACTTGGGAACTCCCTATCAACCTGGTCAAGATTTTATAAGAACTGCATTGCAGTCTGAAGCTTTTTCTACCCAATCTTTCCTTCCTCTTTCTTATTACAGGTGTCAGACCACCTGCTTTGCAGTCTGAAGGTTCTCCCTGCCACTTCTGCTCTCTCCCACCACATTCTTCACAGATGTTTCCTCCAATAAATTCTTGTGTGTCTAATTCCTATCTTGGCATCTGCTTCTTGAAGGGTCTAAAATGACACAGGCAATGATTTATCCTTATCAGAATTGACATCTATTCCAGATATGGATTTGTTTAATGACATGGTAAATTCATGACTCAACATTGCCTAAGATCAAAGGAAATGTAACAATGAGACCACAGAATCCACTGGTCTTATCATATGCCCCATCACCTAGAAGCAACCAGCTTAATAGAAAATAGAATGGCCTGTTAAAGACTCAGCTAAAGTGACAATTCAGGGATAGTACACTTGGGATTGGGGCACCATTCTCCAGGATACGATATATGTACTGAACTAATAGCTGACATATTGTCTCTCAATACATAGAATACATGGAATGGAACCAAGAAACCAAAGGATGGAAATAGGATAGGGACCTTTCACCATCACATCCAGTAATCCACTTGTGGAATCTGTTCTTACAGTAATCCATGCCACCTTAGGCTCTGTTAGATTAGAGGCCCTAGTTCCATGGAGAATGCTTCTGTGATAGGCAATAGCAAGAATTCCATTGAACCTGAAGCTATGCCTACTATTTGATTGCTATGGACTTTTCATATGAGTGGATCATCACGCAAAAAAAGAACTTACTAGTAGTGGAACTTGATCCCAAATTCCATAAAGAACAAGGGTTGCAACTTCACATGATGCAGAGAAGAGTGTCTGGAATTTAGGGCATTCATTAGGAGTATTGCTGTAAGTCACTAAGTTTATGGTGATTTGTTACAGCAGCAAGAGGAAACTAAAACACCCACTGTGGACTGATGTCACCTCCTGTGGCCCAGCCTTCTTTTCTCTCCCGAACAGTGTTTCTACCAACCCATAAAGGTCAGCCGGGGCATTAGTCATACCACTTCTATGACCGAATGCATAACTCTTCTTAGGAAGCCGTGGAGAAAGGTCAGGTTTCAACAGAGTCTACTAAAGGTAAACATACGCACACCCTATAATCCACAAATTCTTCTCCAAGTACAAATGCTTATGTTTCCGAAAAGACATGTACAAGAATGTTAAGGGAGGACTATTTACAACAGTCAGAAACTGTAAACAACATAACTCTGTGGCTTCCCTTTTCACTCTCTGAATGGTATGTTAGATGAACAGAAGTTCTTGATTTTAGATTTAGATTTTAGTAGTCCAGTGACTACATTCTTCCCTTTATGGTGAGTGCTTTTTGTATTATATTTAAGAAATCTTTGTCTACATACATCATGAAGATAGTATCCTATGTTTTATTATAGAAGACTTTTTTTTTTTTTTTTTTTTTTTTGCCGTACGCGGGCCTCTCACCGCTGTGGCCCCTCCCGCCGCGGAGCACAGGCTCCGGAGGCACAGGCCCAACGGCCACGGCGCACGGGCCCAGCTGCTCCGCGGCACGCGCGATCACCCCGGACCAGGGCACGAACCCATGTCCCCTGTATCGGCAGGCGGACCCCCAACCACTGCACCACCAGGGAAGCCCAGAAGACTTATTTTTTTACCTGTCACATTTAGATCCACATTCCACTAGAATTTATGTATGGTGTAAGTAGAAGTCAATATTAAATTTTTTACCATGTGAATTGATCACTATTTAAAGCCTTCCCCATACTATGTTTTCTGCTCTATTTATAAATTGTTAAAGGCATCTATGGTAGATACTATTAACTGGCTTACTAAACACTCATTCCCCAAACTCTTCTTCTTACCTGTTTCCACTGTAGGGCTTATTCTCTCAACCTTCCTTGCAGCTAGAGGTGGTGAGTTAGATATAACTGGAAACAGGTAGGTGGTTGATGGAAATGCTTTGGATTTCTTGATAAAAGGAACAAATACAGGCAACTGCCCCTTTCCCACTTCTTCAATGAAAGTAGATGGAAGAACTGGACTTAAAACATCCACCTTTCAATCATGAGGAAAAGACAAATATTTCAGAGATACCAGTCATGACATCATTGAGCTGCTGAGCAAAAGCCAGTGGCTGTCCCTAGTCATCTTATGTGAGAAAAACAAATCCTTACATATTTAACTACCGTTTATGAGATTTCTGTTACTTGCGGCCCAAAGGAATTTCTAACTAATACAAAATCCATTAGAACTCCATGTGTATGTCTTTGTTTGGGAGCGGGGGAAGATATAGCCATTGGATCTTTGGAAGAAAGATGCCTATGAAAACAAAAATCTCTCCAATTGTGGCTTTCATAATGTGCTGTATTATCATTGTATGCATGTATTAAACATGCAACTTAAATGGCCACAGGTCACAGAGTATGGAGGTCGGAAGGCTGCATGTTTTAGACAACAGGAGTTCTACACAGGCATCGAGAGAATATTATCCTTTTGTCAGTGACTTACAGAGGGCCCTATTTACAGCTGAACAGGTATCGGATATAACAATCCATTGCTCTGACACATACTGCAATCATGATGTGCAGTTTTTAATGCATCATGTTACATTAGCTCAGCCTATGGTCTAATACCGTGTAACATAAATTTTGCCAAAAGAAATGACATTACATGACACTGACTTTTAAAAGACACACTATTTTTTCAGATCACATACATTTTACCCATGAGTGCCCAAATCAAAAATCAAGCTGGCAGACAAAAGTGGCATGAATGTGTAGCCTCAAGGCAGCAGATATATCTTGAGTAGTTTTGCACATTTCTACCTGTAGTCAATGACTCCATTCCATTTTTATGTTGAAATGCATGAGCAACATTAATGGACCTTTTTTTGTCACCTGAAGTACGACTTTTATTCAGGGTCAATCAGGAGAGACCTGGAAGGTGTTTTTGGATTACACGCTATAGATAAAATCTTTTTATGTGTTTATCATGAGCTCTCTGACTGTTCTATTTGAAACTCTCACCAAAATATTTATGACTATTTTATTTGTATCATATCTCGGACACATTATTCCTTTCAGTAAGATATTTTTCTTAGGTGTGAAATATTTTCAATTGTCATTATATATTCTTTTTTTGATATTAATTAGAAGCACAAAAAAAAGATAAGGTTTTTGGACAACATATTACAGTTTCTAGATTACTAAAAGAATATTCTAAATACTGGGTCACAAAGATCCATTCATACAGGTTTTTTAATTTAAATTATTTACTTCTTTTTTTTTTTAATTTACTTCTTTTTGAAATTATCTTCTAACAGAATTTCTTGTCCATTACAGTAAACTACTTAAGGCCTAGAGAATTCTTCTTGTGTTACAAACCTAAAGTAAAAAGAAAAAATTAAGCTATCAAAACTATGAAAACTATCAAAAGCTATCAAAGCTATGAAAACTTACTAGAATTCTGCAGAATAGTCTGCTAATGGGAAGGGAGTCTGTGAAATGGCTTTTCCCCTAGTATTTTAAGGTAATATAAAGATATTACTTCTTAATTGAGGAGAGGAATTTCAACTTCCACAACTTCAATTCTAACATTACTACCCTAATATATATATATATATATATATATATTTTTTTTTTTTTTTTTTTTTTTTTTTTTTTTTTGCGGTACGCGGGCCTCTCACTGTTGTGGTCTCTCCCGTTGTGGAGCACAGGCTCCGGACGCACAGGCTCAGCGGCCATGGCTCACGGGCCCAGCCGCTCCGCGGCATGTGGGATCTTCCCGGCCCGGGGCACGAACCCGTGTCCCCTGCATTGGCAGGCGGACTCTCAACCACTGCGCCACCAGGGAAGCCCTACCCTAATATTTAATTACTGTATTGTTATTTAATTATTACTACAATTATTTCTGTTCCCTTATTAGCATATTTTTTGCACACCCTTGTGTGGGTGTGATTGCCATTTAACCATGTAGTTGTGATTTTTAAGAATTCTTTTAGTATAAGAGTTATATGCTTCCAAACAGATAACTAATAAGAACCTGCTGTATAGCAGAGGGAACTCTATTCAATACTCTGTAATGGCCTATATGGGAAAAGAATCTAAAAAAGAAACAGTGGATATATGTATACGTATAACTGATTCACTTTGCTGTACTGAAACTAACACAACATTGTAAATCAACTATACTACACAAAAAAATTTTTTTCAAAAGAACTAACCGCCCCCCACCCGCCACCCCCAGCAAAGAGTCATATGCTTCCAAGTGATATGGAAGCTTTAGAGTGGATAGAACTTAACCAATTCTCCTTGGCTTTTTAGCCACACAAGAAATCATAGTAACAGAATTCAATAATAACCTTTGTTAAATACAGTAAAACAACTGGAAGTCTAATATGACACCAAGTAACCAGTAATTAATGATTAATTTTTTTCCCACTTTTTACTCAAATGTTTTGGTATTTAGTCACACAGTGACTGCTCCTGAAATGATTAAAAGCAGGAACTGGGGCCTCAGTGACACATTCTTACTGGAAAACCTTGAGCAATTTACTAATTCTCTCTGAGACTCAGTTTCCTCAACTGTAAAGTGGAGATAAAATATCTGCCACATAGGGTTGTGGTGGATGTGAAACTTATATAAGACAATGTATGTGAAGGACTTAGCACAATGCCTGGCACATCATAAATACTCAATAAATGGTAATTATTGTTATTATCTTAACTCATGTGGGAAAAGAAAAAAATTATCCAGAATTGATGCTCCTTATTAAAATTATATTATGGAACAAGTTTATTTTTTTTTTTTAGTGAACTAGCAAAGGATTCCAAAGCAAACGAGATATAAATATTATTGGACTAATCTTCTATTACAAACAGTAAAGGAAAGGAATCCTCACACGTTAAATTTATTATTGGCAATTTGCATTATTAAAATATCCTTTCAATGAATACATTTAAAATATTCTGTGTAAACTGTGTATTTATGCCTATCAGGTTTAATGCCAGCTATATACCTTTGGAAAAGGTATAAACTTTTAATTTTTCTTCTGAAAGGCTTTAGGTACGATAAAATGCAATAATGTAAAAAAAATGCAATAATGTAAATAAAGATACAATTCTTAACATGTAGTAAGTACTTAATAATGATAATTGTTATTATTTCCAAACAAGGCAGAGTCTATGCACATGAACTTTCATCACTCTGAAGGGCATATTGTATATTTTTAAAATACTTATAACAATATTTAAAATAGTGACTCTTAATTCAGCCTATATTTTTCTTCTAGCGCAGAAAAAAAATTCAGGTAAGAAAACTGCAGAAAGGTAAAGGAAAACAAAGACAAAAATCAATAAAATTACAGAAAAGGCATTATTAGTGTTCAATTCTTTATTTAAAGAATGAGAATTCATCTTTGCCAGATCATTGGAGAACAAACACTGGGAATGCAATATTGTTTAACTCATATTAACTAAAAAGTAGTGCCTACAAGTAAAGACTGATATATAATTTAAGTTGTTTGCACTATTACACACAGTGGAATTTTGCTTTCCTTTCTTTATAAAAGTTAATTTCCGTAAGTAACGATGGAAAGAAAAATCAGTTTTACAGAAACTGCTTTGTAAGTGGTGGGTGAAGTTTGCTTGGATACCACATTAATCAAAGCAACTATGTTTTAACTGTTCTAATAGGAATGAAAAATAGTAGGGGAGAATAGTAGGGGAGAACATTCAAGACACCTTGTCTTTCTGGACCATAATGTAGCTCTCAGCTACAAAATGATACGAGTATGCGGTATGGACACTTTGTGAATTATTCAAAAGGAGAAAGGGAAGCTTCAGCGGAAACTACCAGCTCCCAGTGGCTGTTGCAAACTGTTTCAGCTGGACACTCACTGTGCCCTTTAAACTTTCTTTCTTTCTTTCTTTTTTTAATAAAGTTATTTATTTATTTATTTATTTGGCTGTGTTGGATCTTCGTTGCCGCGCGCAGGCTTTCTCTAATTGCGTTGAGTGGGGGTTTCGCGGGGGTTACTCTTCGTTGTGATGCATGGGCTTCTCATTGTGGTGGCTTCTCTTGTTGCAGAGCACCGGCTCTAGGCACATGGGCTGCAGTAGTTGCGGCATAAGGGCTCAGTAGTTGTGGCGCACAGGCTTAGTTGCTTCGCGGCATGTGGGATCTTTCCGGACCAGGGCTCGAACCCATGTCCCCTGCATTGGCAGGCGGATTCTTAACCACTGAGCCACCAGGGAAGTCCCTAAACTTTCATTATCCACGTTTTTGCTTTTGCAACCAATTGGAAATTGATATAAAACTACAAAGACAAAACGAGTGAAAAACACAGATGAATTTAATATAAAGCTAGGAGCTGAAAGAAAATGGAGGGCAGGAGTGATTTGAGAAAAGGAAAGAAAAAAGGGTAGAAATACATTTGGGGTTAAATTGGTCCAAAGGGTGTGCTCAAGGTACTATAACCTTACTGAATCTATTAGTTCTGTTACAAAGAGAGGAATGTTGACGTCTCCTACCATAACTGCAGATACATCTCTTTCTCCTTGCAGTTCTGCCAACTTTTCCCTTGTATATTTTGAAGCTCTGTTATTGGGTGCATTCACATTTAGGACTGTTATGTCTTCTTGGTGAATTAACTCTTTTATCAGCCTGTAATGTCTCCCTTTATCCTTGGTGATTTTCTGTGCTATGAAGCCTACTTTGTCTTATCTTAGTACAGTCACTCCCTATTTCTTTTGATGAGTGTTCATATGGTATATCTTTCTCCATCCTATTACTTTAACCTACTTATACAATTATATTTGAAGTGAGTTTCTTGTAGACAACGTATAGTTTGGTCTTGTTCGTTTACTTTTTTGCTGACCATTCTATCTCTGTCTTTATCTGATGTATTTAAACCATTTACATTTTTTTAAAAACAGTTATTTATTTATTTATTTGGCTGCACCGGGTATTAGTTGCAGCACATGGGATCTTCATCGTCGGTGTGGGATCTTCAGTTGTGGCATGCGGGATCTTTAGTTGTGGCATGGGAACTCTTAGTTGCAGCATGTGGGATCTAATTCCCCAGCCAGGGATCAAACCCAGGCCCCCTGCATTGGGAGCACGGAGTCTTAGCCACTGGACCACCAGGGAAGTCCCCTAAGCCATTTACATTTAATGTAACTATCATATGGTTAGATTCAGGTCAACCACTTTATTATTTATTCTTTGTTTGTCCCCTTCATTTTTGGTTCCTCTGTTCCCCATCTTACCTTTGCTGTCTTCCTTTAGATTATTTGAATATTCAGTATTTCATTTTAATTGATCAATTGTCATTTGGGCTATATCTCTTTGTGTGTGTTTGTGTGTGTGTGTGTGTGTGCTCCAGGGGTTTTAATACATATAGCTAACCATTTATAGTCTACTCAGAGCCAGTATTTTACCACTTTAAGTAAAATGCAGAAGCCTTACAACCATATTGGTCCCTTTGTTTTCCCACTTTTATGTTACAGTGGTCATATGAACTACATGTCACACACAGAAAATGATGTCTAGACGTCTGGTGTCTTGGGAGGTAATTTACATTTGAAAAAAAGAGGGTTATTAAGATGACTATGTGAATGAGGTAAGACAAAGATTAGAATGGAGGTTTTACTGATGGTAGTGTTAAGACTGTAGTAAGGAATCAGGAGTTAAAATACTTTAGATATGCAATGTCATTTGATTCAAATAACTTTGGTGTGGTGCTTGGGAAAGGGAAGGGTGTGGGTGATGGGGAAGGTTGCATATGTTGTAATCATAGTCCTCAAAAAGGCCTATGACTGGGACTTCCCTGGTGGCACAGTGGTTAAGAATCTGCCTCCCAATGTAGGGGACACAGGTTCGATCCCTGGTCCAGGAACATCCCACGTGCCGCAGAGCAACTAAGCCTGTGTACCACAACTACTGAGCCTGCGCTCTAGAGCCTGTGAGCCACAACTACTGAGCCTACGTGCCACAACTACTGAATCCCGCGTGCCTAGAGCCCATGTTCCCCAACAAGAGAAGCCACCGCAATGAGAAGCCTGCACGCCGCAACTAGAGAAAGCCCACGCGTAGCAACAAAGACCCAATGCAGCCAAAAATAAAAATTAATTAATTAATTAATTTTTGAAAAACGCTTACAACTATTTGGCTGCTTTCATATATTATTAATAATGAAATACTTTCTAGAGAAAGAAGGTGCAGGGAGCAATTTCTCTGAAATAGGTGATAGTTGGCTCAGTGCAGAAGCACAAAAACAGACAGTTATTTCAATAAACCCTGCACTGAGCTACATCTGTGTTACCTAGACCTGTGATGGAGGGAGGTTCCAGATTTCAGGGAAGATTAAGGGAATTTATTTATTTATTAATTATCACTAGCCATAAGCTAGTGATCAGCTGGTAAGGTAATTCTGCTTCAGAAGCTTTCCTTTTCAAACTGGGATTTACTAAACAGATCCAAAGTAGCTACCTTTATCAGCAATATTCAGCAATCCAAGCCTGAATAATTACACAAAGCCAGGATTTTTAAATTCGAATTTTGGTTTAAGCCTTAGTACTGCTTATTTCTTTGACATACCAGCTAAACTGTTTCTTCTCTTGGAGACAACTTTTGGCTACAGACTGTTCAAAACTTGTCCTTGAGTTGTTTTTCCTTTGCCCTCCGGCTGCCCCAGAACCCTCCCAGAAGAAAGCAATTGTTAAGCCATGCACTCTTCCCCTAGAATATCCTTTCAAGCTTTTCCTCAAGCCAAAATAACAACCTTTTGACACCTCAGCTCTAAGAAAGCCCCAGAGTAAGCACTCAATACTATGGAAACAATCATCTGACATCATTCCAGTAAATCCATCTTTGAGCTATGCAGTTTGTTTTACTGTAATGGTGTTATTTTGGGATTTATTGGCTTCCAGAACTAAAAAAAAGACATAGAAGCACTGTGAACAACTGCTAAGTTATAAAGGGGGAAAAATCAAATACCTACAAAATGTACCACTCTATTGTTCATTTATTTCTTCTAGTTTTCTTCCTATTTTGACAGGTTATTTGATGTGAACTCATCTTGGTTTTGGTTTTTTTGCAAATCATATATATAAATTCTGAGATATGAGTAAATATCTTCTTGCCAATTTCAATAAAAGAAAGAGCAGAAAAAATGCAGCCCATATACATCTGTATCATTCAAGATACAGTCAATAGACAGAAACCATACCAGTTACTAGAACAGAGGCAATATAATTGTTATCTAAACTAAGTAAAGAAAAAGGCAAAATGAGGTGTCACAGAGGTAGCAGCTGTGACAAGCATTTACCAGCCCTAGAACTGGGGAACGAAGAAAGGGAGTTGGAATTATTAAAACTTAGGAGCTCAGAGGAGGAAGCTGACCTTGGAAAAGAGGATCTCAGTCAGCTTACACAGGTATCTCTTAGAAGGCAGGATGAATTTGGTTCTGCAATGTTGAGAACAGCTCAAAACTGAATTGAGCTGCTGCTATAGGAAGGAACTGAGGCTGTTGGGATTAAAAAAAAAAAAAAAGGTGATGCTAGTGTGATGTGATGCTCACAGAAATAGGGAACGTTCAGGAAGTACAGGAATGTGCAAGTCCCTTCTTCCTCCTCTAGCATTACAGGCTCCCTGACAAAGAAGAAATGTAGTTTTCAGAATTCTAGACCCAGCATCATGTTGCAAAGTATAAAAGGGTGGGTTTGGACGTGAGAGATAAAAACTTAATCAATAAGTGAACATTTCAACAACTTATTCAAATTGCACTGAAATTAAGCAAGGTGAAGATATCAGATAGATTGGCTGGCTGCTGCTGAGGGGCTCCAGGGAATCACCTTGGAAGTGTTCCCTTCATCCAGGATTTGGTCCTCAGCTTTGCAGGTCCAGAAACTCAACTTTGTCAGAGCACCAAGAACTGATGGAGCTTAGAGGGATGGGGTCACATGATCTGACTTACAAGAGACAGAAGAATAAACTCAAAGGCTAAGGTATTAATTTAGAGTGAGAAATACCACTGCCTAGATGTTTAAACTGGTATACAAATCCTTTCATCTGCAGAAATATGATGTCAGAAGGTAACTGATGGTCATGGAGTGAGAGTGGGAGAGTTAGCTGAATGTGCTCCATGGCTCTAGAGTTGGCTGATGCCATTACAGAGATGTGCTGGGCAAACTGACCAGATATCACATCAGCCAGTTAGTGTCCTCATCACTTGTATAGAGGTAGACAGAGCCCCCCAAAAGCTGACTCTTTCTCTCATCTTTCCCTGGCTCCTGGCCTTCAGCTAGTATCTTTTCTTCAGACAGTTAATATACATAGTCAGTTATAATTTTATTTGTCATTGGTAGATGATGGTCTTAGACAAGTTATTAAATCTTTCTGAGTATTTTCTTTAGATGAGGAAGAATAATCTCTATGTCATGGGGCTGTTGTATATATTAAAAGCAGTAGTCCATGTACATACTCATAGGACCATGTCTAAAACACAGGAAGCTCTCAAAACATGTAAGTTCCACCCCTACTTTTTATCCTGCTTTGATTATAGTAAGACATTCTGCTCTTCTGACATATGTTTCCCTTTAAAAAGATGAGTTAAGTGGCTATATACTATTCCATTGAAAGGATGTATCCTTTTATTTAACCATCAGCTATTATTGGGCAGTAAGATTGTTTCTAATTTTGTGTTATTACACATGATGTTTTATTTCTCGTATCATGCCAGGCTAAATTCCCAGATAGATACTCGCACTGAAAAAAAATCGACCATATTCAAAAGCATCAAGGAGCAGGGAAATAAAAAATATCCAGGCCAAATACTACATGAAGGCAGAACTCAGAAGAGCAAATGCAAACAAACAAACAAACATCTTAAAAGTAGCCAGAGATAAAAGGTAGTTTACTTTGAAAAAAGCAATGGATAAAGATCTATGCTCCCTAAGGCCACAGTGGATGGAAGAAGCCAGTGGAATGATATCCACAATATGCTAAACTATATTCACTAGCATTTCCTTTAGTGTGGGTCTGCTGCTAGCAAACTCTCTCAATGTTTTTAATCTGAAAACACCTTTGTTTTGCCTTCATTCTTGAAAGATATTTTCACTGGGTAAAGAATTTTAAATTGATAGTGTTTTATTTTCTTGGCACATTGATATTTAAACACACACACACACACATATTTATACTGGAAAGAATGTAAGCTCAAATAGAAGGTCTGAAATGAAAACAAATGAAGATAAGAAAGTGGCAGTTATGTGGGTAATTTTAAAAAATTAACTATAAAACCACAACATATGTAACAATTTTTGTAATTAATATATTTAATTTCCTACTGTAAAATTAAAGATCTTAGAACACTTTAACTCCATTTATCCCCCTTATGATTTCTCTGCAATTATTTTAAATTGCTTACATTTTAAAATTGAGTAAATGACAATAATTTAAAATTAAAATATATGACAACAGTTTCATAGAAATCATGAGAGGAATAAATGGAATTAAAGTGTTCTAAGATCTTGTATTCCACAATAAGAAAGTAAACTGCCCAAATGTTCATCAACTGATGAATGGATAAACATTCATCATAAAACATATATTATAAAATTTAGTATATCCATATAATGGTTTATTATTCATAAAATAAAAAGAAATGAAGAATGAAGTACTGATACGTGTTACAACATTGATGAAACTTGGAAATGGTATGCTAAGTGAAAGAAGCCACTCACAAAAGATCACATATTACATAATATCTGTATGAAATGTCCAGAATAGAAAATCTATAGAGACAGGAAGTAGATTAGTCAGGGGTGAGAGGTAATGGGGAGGTAACTACTGATGGATATAAGGTTACTCTTTAGGGTAATAAACATGTTCTTAAAATTAGGTAGTGGTAATGATTGCACAGCTCTGTGAATACCCTACATACCATTGAGTTGTACACTTTAAATGAGTGAATTATATGAAATGTGAATTGTATCTCAATAAAACTGTAATTATAATGAATACAATAAGACACCATTGGGAAAGCCTGTCTCAGGTGTATGGTCTTTCAATCCCACATAAGAATGGGCCTTGGGCCTGGAACACTTCCTTACCAAGAGATAAAGAGCCCACACAGCCTGCGCTGGGCTTAACTCCTTTTGAGGGATTATCCTTCCCTGTTTCAGGCTCAGTGTGTACTCCTTTGTTCTGCTTGAGCATGTGTGTCAATGACCTCACTCCACGGGGGTCAGGGTCCTCCCGCTGTGGCACAAGAGGGCCAACTGGCATGTAGGCCAATTGCCCTGCATTGGCTGCTAGGGGGACTCTCTAGTCATGGGGAACAAATACACATTATTAGAGCTGATTTTACTCTTTTTTCTCTCTGTGAGTAAAAGCATTCCATACAGTGCTTGACTTGTGTCGTGTTTTCCTTGGTGACCCCAGCACCAAGATACAATGGGCAAAAGTATTTGGATTTCTATTCCTGGTAGCTGGCATTGTCATGACCTCGGCTATCCTCCATGTAGTTGGAGTCCCCCCACCTCCACCCCAGGTACTGGTGACTGGTGTACAGTGTTCTGCTTGACAGATACTATTCTTCACCTGAGGGTGGCAAAAGTGAAAATGTCTGACAATTTCAAGTGCTGAGGATATGGTGCAACTCAAACTCTCATACATCAAAATGTAAATTAGTAAAAAGACATTAGCATTTTTAGGAAAGCTGAACATATGCTAATCTAGCGGTTCTCTTTCTTCGATTCTACTCAAGAGAAGTTCTTGTACACGTGCGGGAGAAAATGTGAATAAGTGTTTTTAGCAGCCTTGCTCATGATAACAAAAATAAAATAGATAATTAGATATCTATCAAGATAGAGGAGATAATATTACACAGCAGGAGAAATGAATGAACTGAAACCGCACCCATCAACAATGAAGACTCTTAAAGATGTAATGGAGAACAAAAGAAGCAAATTATAGAAGAACACAAACAGTATGATTGCATTTATATTAAATTTGAAAACAGACGAAACTAAACATTATATCATGTAGAGATATATTCAAAGGTGGTAAAACTATAAAGGAAAAGCAAAGAAGTGATTGTTCAAATGTTAGGACGATTGTTACCCATGGGCCTTTTCCCTTTGGGAAAAGGCACAGGGGGAGAAATGTTTTACTTGTTATCCTGGATGGTGGCTACACAGGTACTTACTTTATTACTATTCTTTAAAGTAAACTCCAATGTTCTGTGCATGTTTTTGTATATAAGGTATACGTCACAATAAAACAAAAATATTTGTTAAGTGAATTTCCTGGTATATAAATCCTTGCACGTCTCATGATTTCATTAAGCTAATTTCTTAGAAGTTGAATAACTGGGTCAAAAAATATTAATACATTCAAGATTTTTATTGTCTGCTGCCTATACCATCAAAAAAGATTGTACCTATTTCCTTTCTCACCAGTAATGCCTCTGAGCCCCTGGCTACATTGCTTGAAAAAGTTGTTACCCTTGTTCTGCCCATTTTGCCACGTCCCACTCACTCCTTAACCCTCTGTATTCTGACTTCCAACCCAACTCTCCATTAAAACTCTCTCTTTCTGGTTATCAGTACCCTCCTATTTATGAAATTTGGTGGTTACTTTTCTTCTTTTGAATGATTTAGAGTTTAGCCCTAAGGACTTTTCCAGGTGGCTAACATCATCCATCATGCATAGCTTTTAACTTTTTTGATTCTTGGGTCATTCGGCTCCCAGTTCTTGGAGAATCTTCCTGTGGTTTCCCATGAACTGTCCCAATTCCAAAGAAGAAAAATAGTTTTAAATAGCAGATAGAATTCTCATTTATCATCATCACCATCATCATCACGAATGCTCATTATTATTACTCATCAGCCAGCTTAATAAATGTCGGAGAAGTCCATTGACTGACAATGTTTAAGTACTGTGGTAGCTAGTAAGTAAAGATGAACCCCAACGCACCAGGCCTCCTGGTATTCACATTCTTGTAGAGTCCCCTTCTATGGGGAATCTGGGCTGGCTCTGTAACTTGCTTTAATCAAAAGATGTGGCAGAAGGGATGTTGTATCAGACCTAGTAGTATGCGCTAGGGCCTGGCAGCTTCTGCTTTTGTGCTGTTGGGAGCCGTAGGTCACCATGTAAGAAGTTTAGCTACTCTGCTGAAGAAACCACAGGGAGATACAGTGTGGAGAAGCCATAGGGACAGGGAGAGGCCCTGAGACTACATGAAAGAGAGAAGCCTAGCCAACCCAGCGTCCAACTGGATCCAGCCTTCTAATCATCCCGGCCAAAGCACCAGAGATGTAAGTGAAGCCATTCTGAATGTGCTAGGACTAGCCACTGTCTGACAGCAACTACTTAAAAAACTGCAAGAAAGACCAACACAAGAACCATCCGGTTGAAATCAGTTAACTTATAGAAATGTGAAGAGTTGAGGAAGATGACGGAAGAGTAAGACGCGGAGATCACCTTCCTCCCCACAGATACATCAGAAATACATCTACACGTGGAACTGCTCCTATAGAACACCTACTGAACGCTGACAGAAGACCTCAGACCTCCCCAAAGGCAAGAAACTCCCCACGTACCTGGGTAGGACAAAAGAGAAAAGAAAAAACACAGGCAAAAGTATAGGGACGGGACCTGCACCAGTGGGAGGTAGCTGTGAAGCAGGAAATGTTTCCACACACTAGGAGCCCCTTCGCGGGCGGAGACTGCGGGTGGCGGAGGGGGGAAGCTTCGAAGCCGCGGAGGAGAGCGCAGCAACAGGGGTGCGGAGGGCAAAGCGGAGAGATTCCCGCACAGAGGATTGGTGCCGACCGGCACTGACCAGCCCGAGAGGCTTGTCTGCTCACCCGCCGGGGCGGGCGGGGCTGCGAGCTGAGGCTCGGGCTTTGGTCGGAGCGCAGGGAGAGCACTGGGGTTGGCAGCCTGAACACAGCCTGAAGGGGCTAGTGCGCCACGGCTAGCCAGGAGGGAGTCCAGGAAAAAGTCTGGCGCTGCCGAAGAGACAAGAGACGTTTTCTTCCCTCTTTGTTTCCTGGTGCACGAAGAGAGGGGATTAAGAGCGCTGCTTAAAGGAGCTCCAGAGGCGGGCGCGAGCCGCGGCTAACAGCGCGGACCCCAGAGACGGGCATGAGATGCTAAGGCTGCTGCTGCCGCCACCAAGAAGCCTGTGTGCGAGCACAGGTCACTATCCACACCTCACCTCCCGGGAGCCTGTGGAGCCCGCCACTGCCAGGGTCCCGTGATCCGGGGACAACTTCCCCGGGAGAACGCACGGCGCGCCTCAGGCTGGTGCAACGTCACGCCGGCCTCTGCCGCCGCAGGCTCGCCCCGCATCCGTACTCCTCCCTCCCCCAGGCCTGAGTGAGCCAGAGCCCCCAAATCAGCGGCTCCTTTAACCCCGTCCCGTCTGAGCGAAGAACAGACGCCCTAAGGCGACCTACACGCAGAGGCGGGTCCAAATCCAAAGCTGAGCCCCTGGGAGCTGTGCAAACAAAGAAGAGAAAGGGAAATCCCTCCCAGCAGCCTCAGGAGCAGTGGATTAAGTCTCCACAATCAACTTGATGTACCCTGTATCTGTGAAATACCTAAATAGACAAGGAATCATCCCAAATTGAGGAGGTGGACTTTGGGAGCAAGATATATTATTTTTTCCCCTTTTCCTCTTTTTGTGAGTGTGTATGTGTATGCTTCTGTGTGAGATTTTGTCTGTATAGCTTTGCTTTCACCATTTGTCCTAGGGTTCTGTCTGTCCGTTTTTTTTTTTTTTTACATAAAAAAATTTTTTTAATAATTATTTTTTATTTTAATAACCTTTCTTTCTTTCTTTCTTTCTCTCTTTCTCTCTTTCTTTCTTTCTTTCTTTCTTTTCTATTTTTTCTCCCTTTTATTCTCAGCCGTGTGGATGAAAGGCTCTTGGTGCTCCAGCCAGGAGTCAGTGCTGTGCCTCTGAGGTGGGAGAGCCAACTTCAGGACGCTGGTCCACAAGAGACCTCCCAGCTCCACGTAATATCAAACAGCGAAAATCTCCCAGAGATCTCCATCTCAACGCCAAGACCCAGCTTCACTCAACAACCAGCAAACTACAGTGCTGGACACCCTGTGTCAAACAACTAGCAAGACAGGAACACAACCCCACCCATTAGCAGAGAGGCTGCCTAAAATCATAATAAGTCCACAGACACCCCAAAACACATCACCAGACGTAGACCTGCCCACCAGAAAGACAAGATCCAGCCTCATCCACCAGAACACAGGCACTAGTCCCCTCCACCAGGAAGCCTACACAACCCACTGAGCCAACCTTAGCCACTGGGGACAGACACCAAAAACAACGGGAACTATGAACCTGCAGCCTGCAAAAAGGTGACCCCAAACACAGTAAGATAAGCAAAATGAGAAGACAGAAAAATACACAGCAAATGAAGGAGCAAGGTAAAACCCCACCAGACCTAACAAATGAAGAGGAAATATGCAGTCTACCTGAAAAAGAATTCAGAGTAATGATAGTAAAGATGATCCAAAATCTTGGAAATAGAAATGTGAGAGTTAACAAATTGTTGTCTTAAGCCACCAATTTTTGAGATGGTTGGTTACACAGCAACAGAAAATGGAAAAACCCCCCTTCTATATTGCCCCTCATGTTTAACTGGTGGGATATAGGCAGAGCTTTTCCTTGATCAGAAGTAAAGCTTGAGATCTTTATAGGCTGAATTAAGTATATCTCTCTGCAAAAAAGGGAGACGTCCTAGAAAGCAATAGTGAGGGTTTACATTATATAAAGAGGTAACATTTGAACTAAAACCTGAAGGATGCAAAAGATCCAGACATATGGTGAGCTGGAGGAAGTGCATCCCTAAAACAAGTGGAAAGACCCTGAGATGAGAAAAAACTCAGTGTACTCTTAGAACTGAGAGAACTATCTATAGGAGCAAAGTCACAGAGTCAGGGGGAGCCCAGTAATGTTGGTTCTGTTAGTGAACCTAAACCTTAGACATTGAATTCTTTGTTGAGCTTAGTCAGTGACAGTAACCTCTTCACTCCCATAGGGAACAGAACAAGATGGAGGTGTCTGAGGAGTTTAACTAACATGATGAAGATATAAATTAGAAAATCAATGGTCAGGTAAACCTATTTCTGAGCTGGGGCCCATTCTGTTGTGACTTCTACTCCACACGAACACTTTCTATCTTAGTAGACACCTTCTCTTGTATATCAGCGTAAAGTGCAGGAAATAAAAACTACTCTAGGTATTTTCAACAAGAAGGTGTTTAATGCAGTGAATTGGGTGCTTAAAAAAAAATCATTGGAAGCAGCTGACATGTCCTTCAGTAGGTAAATGAATAAATAAACTGTGGACATCCATACAATGGACTATTATTCAGCACTAAAAAGTAATGGCTGGGCTTCCCTGGTGGCGCAGTGGTTGAGAGTCCGCCTGCCGATGCAGGGGATGCGGGTTCGTGCCCCGGTCCGGGAAGATCCCACATGCCGCGGAGCGGCTGTGCCCGTGAGCCATGGCCGCTGAGCCTGCGCGTCCGGAGCCTGTGCTCCGCAACGGGAGAGACCACAACAGTGAGAGGACTGAGTACCGCAAAAAAAAAAAAAAAAAGTAATGGCTATCAAGCTGTGAAAAAACAGGAAGGAAACTTAAATGCATTACTACTAAGCGTAAGAAGCCAATCTGAAAAGAGTACACACTGTATGGTTTCAACTACACTCTGGAAAAGGCAAAGCTATGGAGACAGTAGAAAGATCGGTGATTGCCAGGGGTTAGGGGGAGGGAAAGATGAATAAGTGGAGTGCAAAGAATTTTTAGGGCAGTTAAACCACTCTGTACGATACCTATCATGGTGGAAAATGCCATATTACATTTGTCAAAATCCACAGAATGTACAACACCAAGAGTGAACCCTAACGTAAACTATAGGATCTGGGTGACAGTGATGTGTTATATATACAATGATAGGACTATCGACTGTAACAAATGTACCACTCTGGTGCTAGGATGTTGATAGTAGGGAAGGCTGTGGGGAGGGCGGGGAGGGGAAAGGGGATGTATGGGAACTGTTTGTGCTTGCCAATAAATTGTGCTGTGAACCCAAAACTGCTCTAAAAAATAAATTCTATTATGAAACAAAACAGAAATCATTGCAAAGGCCGGAAAAGCAGGTATCAGCCCGGGGCCTCCTGAGATGATTTCCAAAACAACAGCTAGTTCATTCCCCAAATGAACCAGCCCACAGGGATTGCCTCCTCTGCCAGTGCCAGCAAGGTGGGGAATCAGGAGGCCATCAGTGGAACTATCCAGAACACACCACTGTAGCTGTAGTTCAGAGACAAGGAAGTTGCCACCCCCACAGCTCTTAAAGCTTGTCCAGCTCTTGAAGCTGGAGACGGAACACTTGGGGATGCCCCTGCATAAAAACCCCAAGTCTTCACAACCTCAATTATCAGCAGAAAACATCTAAAAACAGTAGAAGGATGGCCTGTCTTGCACATCTCCCAACAGTGCAAATAACAGGCAGAACATAATTTGCATGTAGAATGACAGCTACAACGGAACCTAGAAAATGGAGTGTTTAGCTTTCCAGACTCAGCTCTCTAGGAAAGCACACTGGAAGGAGGAATGGAGGCCACAAACCCATTCTTCACACCTAACACAGCCTTTATTGACCTGACTGTCCACACTCCAGCCCCTGGGGTGCATGAGGGGTGAAGTTGCACTAGCAAAGCTTCCATCACCACCATGTTCTCTATCCAGTCATAGAAACCAAGAGATTTCTCAGAAGGTGAAGGTAGGAACCCTCTCCCACCTCTGGGTGAATGTACCCTGCCCTGTCAGGCCCATCATCTCATTCTCTCCCCATTGTGTTGCGGCAGCCATGAGGATGTACCTCAGAGACCAACAATGGAGTTGTTGGGAGTTAATTAACCAAGGATCCAAACTGATATGCTAAGAAATTCACCATCACATTTGCACCAAGGCCATGCAGCAGAGATACTAGAGCAGCCTATTCCTGGAAGGCATGGGACTCCTCTGATGGCCAACTTTGGCTCAAGGACTCCCCGACAGCCTTTCCCAAACCTGTATTACACTGCAGGAAGTCTAGGATGCTTCCACTCAACCTTTCTTTCCTCTCTGCTTCACTCAGGGTCGGACATGCATCAGTCTGATGGTTCTCTCAGCTCCTTCCAATGTTTTCTCACAGGCATTTCCTCTAATCAGATCCTTGCTCATTCAATTCTATTTTGGTGTCTACTTCCAGGAGAAATCAAACTAACACACATGGCTTGTCCATTCCGAACTCAAGTCATTGCTCTCTGCTCCTGCCTGAACTCCTACCTGCTATGTTCTGTCACATCATCTCCACCTACTCAAATCTTATCCATCTTGTGGACCCAGTACCAATCACGTCTCCTCCATGAAGTCTTCCTACCTACCAGTGTTTGCATGGACCATGGACCTGTCCTTGTCCTCCCAGATCCACACATTTTTACAGGTCTTCTATTGTTTCCTGTTTAAAGGATGTTGAGCATATATTTAGCTTCCCTAATATATGAGGACAAGGAATAGGTCAGACATTTCCTTGTTAACCTCCAAAGTGCTTTATAATGGTACAGAGGACAGAATACAGCGGCTCTATTAGAATCTTGTTGAAATGATCAAATAGAATTCGATTGAAATGATCGAATACAATTTCTTAAAATTTAACTTAAGAAATGAAAAGTCCAGCAACAAACAGAGGCCCTTTTCCACCTAATAAGCTGGCTAAGATTTTAAGGAGCACTGGAAAATGAGGGCCCCTCATTAACCTTTGGTGATTTTGTAAAAGGACATAAACTTACCTGAAGCTAATTTGACAATATGTAGAGGAAGCCTAAAAATGCACCTATTCTTTAATTCAATTATTCTATTTCTAGGACTATTTCCCAAAGGAACCTTTAAATTACAAAGATGTCCGTATAACACAGGTGGGGCTAAGGCAGGTACTTTTTATGAGTGGGCCTCTACACAGAGAAACAGACCCACAAGGCAGAGGTCAAACCCAAGTAAGCTTCTCCTCCTCCCTTTCTCCTCCTTCTTCCCCCCTCCTCCCTGTCCTCCCCTCTCCCTCCTCAATCCTCCTCTTTTTCCTCTTCTTCGCCTCCTCCTTCTTCTCCCCTTCCCGATAATTAAGCTTTGATTCCACTTCTAGTGACCCCTAGACCCATTTTTTTCCACTGGGAAAAAAATGAGAGGCTGTCTAACCAAAGAAGCTACTGTAGGCTTTTTTTTTTTTTTTTTTTTTTTTTTTTTTTTTTGTGGTACGCGGGCCTCTCACTGTTGTGGCCTCTCCTGTTGCGGAGCACAAGCTCCGGACGCGCAGGCTCAGCGGCCATGGCTCACGGGCCCAGCTGCTCCGCGGCATGTGGGATCCTCTCGGACCGGGGCACGAACCCGTGTCCCCTGCATCGGCAGGCGGACTCTCAACCACTGCGCCACCAGGGAAGCCCCTACCACAGGCTTTTTACACACCTTCAATTTTTCTCAAGGGACCTGGAGAAATAGGGTGCACCTCATCTTTGAGATACTAAACCTGCCCCCATATGAAAACCGGAGGTCAATCTGGTTAAATACCTGGTAATGCTGTGTGTGTGTGTGTGTGTGTGTGTGTGTGTGTGTGTGTGTGTGTGTGTGTGTGTTAGGGGGATTGTTGCTTGATCTGATTTAAAATGGGCAACAGAGGGACTTCCCAGGTGGCGCAGTGGTTGAGAGTCCGCCTGCCGATGCAGGGGACACGGGTTCGTGCCCCGGTTCGGGAGGATCCCACATGCCGCGGAGCAGCTGGGCCCGTGAGCCATGGCCGCTGAGCCTGCGCATCCGGAGCCTGTGCTCCACAACGGGAGAGGCCACAACAGTGAGAGGCCCGTGCACTGCGATGAAGAGTGGCCCCCGCTCGCCACAACTAGAGAAAGCCCTCGCACGGAAACGAAGACCCAACACAGCCAAAAATAAATAAATAAATTTATAAAATGGGCAACAGAATTGTTCTGTGCAGACCCAGCCCAGCCATGCTGTAACTTAAGAGTCTCCCCACCCAGTTTGAAGGTTTTAGGTAAAAGGCACTCTAATTGCTTGAATCCAGGTCAACTAAAGCAGGTGCCCCCCACCTGCCAGACTGGCAGGACTTCGGCCCTTTCCATTCCTTATAACTCTCTGTTGGATTTTCCAGAAGGAGAGCTGGATAGCTGATGCATAATCAGAGTGCCAACCTCCTCTCAGTGGTCCCTTGCTTCAGCTCCTGCTCGCTCCCTTTCTGGCCCTGGAATTTCAGGTGTTGGTACCAGGGCAGAAGCTCTCCAGGACCCTTCTCCATTGCTCCCATTTAGTATTTCCTCACAATATCTGCCTTTGGGTCTCCACTGCTTACCTTCCTCTCCACGCTGCGGGAAAGCACCTTACTCTTCCTGGCTCCCTCAGAGAAGGTCACTTGGCAACAGGAACTGATGCTCCTAGACACATCCCTCTCAGTCCTGCTCTCCTTCTGGGACCCCTGGACCATCCAAAGGGAGCTAGGATGGGGAGCTCTGAGTACACCTGCACAGCACTTCCTGCTTCATGACGCTCTTTCAGACTCCTGAATTCATTCCTGGTGATTTTCCTCTCAGCAGCACCTTTTCCCTCCCTGCTACCTGGCTTCCACTGGGCATCATACACATGGCTAGAGTTCTTTGCTATAAACAGATATCTAGCCAATCTGGGGATGTTGCACTTTTTCTATCTGAAAGAGACCATGACTAGGTCCATCATTAGAAAGCCCATGAGTGGACATAAATTGAAAACTCCTTGGTTCCACAGTTTGAGCATGGCTCAGGGGAAGTTGCTCCAGTGCTGGCACAGCAAGAATTTCAAGACCCAGTTCCCAGACAATGGGTTGGGTGACACGCATTAATGCTTTACATGGTAGTAGGTGTGAGTAGGTACCAGACCATTCTAGGCTTTTATGACCCGGTCATGGATGGCATGCAAGCTACCACAGTAAGTGGCAGAGCTCTCCTCAAGCCCAGATCTTCTGACCCAAGACTCAAGTTACCTCAGCTCAGGTCAGGCAAGAAACCTCACTATCAGGATTGAGCCTTTTGCTTATTTGTTGAAAACTCAACAGTTTTCTTAGGCCTTTACCTCAGATCAATGCTTATTTATAGATCTTGTATTTGTTTTTCCTGAGAGCTTGAATAACAAGTAGACCTTGCTATTATACAGGTTTTCGTTCCTATAAAATTTGATAGAACAATAAAAATGATGCCTAATATTTTCCTATAAATTTCTAGTTTGGATTATTTCAACCTTCTATTTACTTTATTTATTTTATTTTGTTTACTTTATTTGTATTTACTTATAACATTTTAAGCCACTTTATACACAAATTGATAGTATTATTTTTATAGTATTTTTAAACCTGTCATTTTTTATTGCTTTTGAAAAAATTTTAGGGAATTTTCATATATGTAATCTCATCTGATTATCACAACAAACTGAATCAAAGTAGATTTCTTCACTTCCATTTGAAAATGAAGAAACTGAGTCACAGAGAAATTAAGTTGATTTGCTCAAGGTCACAGCTAATTGGTAACAAAGCTAGAACAAGGATCCTACTTCTGATTCTCCCTTCAAGCTTCTTTCTTTCACTGGACCAAATTAGATCACACTGTATGGATTGAAGTAAACAAATCTTATTCCTGGCCCTGCTTTCACTTTTTAAACTGGCTGAGACAGATTGGATTGTAAAGACTATGATCTTAAACTTGATGACTGCAGAATGTTATATTTTAAAAATGGAGCTTCTAGGAGAGCAAAGAAAACCTAGGTTCTCCCAAGTTGCCAGAGCACTGTTGCTCAGGTATCCAGCACAAGGGCAGATAAAAGGAGGGAGAAGAGTACAAGGAAGCCCATTTGAACTTCTGCCCACACTCCCCGCCCCAAAGATATTCCTATTACCTCTTCATTCCAGGAAGCTTCAGGAAGTTGTGGGCCCCATACTGCACACCAGCAGGGCATAAGTTTGATGAGAGAAAGTGGGAACATCCCTGTACCTGAGGGTGCCCTTTGGGTTAGTTACTTCCCCAAGTGCCCTTTCTTCTGTATTCATAAGATGTGTACCCCGTCCAGGTCAATGGCAGCTCTCTGGAGTCTAAATAGTGAGTCTACAGGAAAGTTAGGCAGAATGGAGAATGAGTATCTAGGACCTGCAGCCACAAAAACTGGAACACTCCTGGGTACAATGACTCCTTCAGGAATTATTTTAAACTCCACAATACTTAATTTAAAATAAATTGCACAAAATTGTCTTCATTTTCAAATTAAGAATTGCGCTTTAAATTCAACTAAAATTGTGCTGGAGCCCTCAAGTAAGCATTTGATGTTATGGCTGACTGGCTCACAACCCCAAGGTCTGAAAAATACAAATATGGCTCGCTCAGAATAAAATATGCTAGGTTTACTTTTAAAGAAATCATTATTTGATGAAGTTCAGTCCTTTGTAGATGGAAAGGAAACTCATAGCCTCTCGGCAGCAGGACACACAGTCCAAGCTATTTTTCTAGTCTGAGAGTTATTTGTGCAATAAGCCACACAGAGAATTACCCTTTGATCAATAGGATGGATTTGTAAGATGTCTGACTGGCATTGCGTTGTGGCCAAAGGACAGAACTTTTCTGTGCAAAACACTTGTGCACACAGGGGTTGCATATATGACTTGACTTGGAAATACAAAAGAAGGATAATTGTGTTTCAAGGTGTAATTTATATTTTATTTAATTCTACTTTGATTTTAAAATAAATCAGTAATTAGAGCTTCCCATCCTCATGCAGCTGCATATTCAGAACAAGATCCTTGTGCCACCTTCAGAACCTGGGATCCCAGGACAAAGGTCTGGAGGCTTTGGGACCTTTAGGGGGAAGGGAATGCTACAGGAACATGTACGGTGGAGGCAAACCATTTAAATATGTCCTAGACTGTGCAATGGGATTTAGTACCATTGTGATTAAATAATACATTCTGTGCATTTACTCATAGCCACTCTCCATGTTGTCTCCTGTAACTGCTCATATACAAAGTAGAGGAACTCTCAATAATATACAGAACTCTGTTTCATTTCTTTACACTAACAGTGAAATATCAGAAAAACAAAGTAAAAAAAGTCTCTTTTAAAAGTTCATCAAAACAAAATACCTAGGAATAAACTTGACCAAGGAGGTGAAAGATTTATAACCTGAGAACTATAGAACACTGGTAAAGGAAACTGAAGGCGATTCAAAGAAATGGGAAGATATTCCATGCTCTTGGATTGGAAGAATTGATATTGTTAAAATGGCGATATTACCCAGAGCAATCTACAGATTTAATGTGACCCTTATCAAGTTATCCATGACATTTTTCACAGAACTAGAACAAATAATCCTAAAATTTATATGGAACCATAAAAGACTCAGAATTGCCAAAGCAATCCTGAGGAAAAAGAACAAAGCTGGAGGCATAACCCTCTCAGACTTCAGGCAATACTACAAAGCTACAGTAATCAAAACAGCATGATATTGACACAAAAACAGACATATGGATTAATGGAACAGAATAGAGAGCCCAGAAATAAACCCACCACCTACAGTCAATTAATCTTTGACAAAGAGGCAAGAATATACAATGGAGAAAAGACAGTCTCTTCAGCAAGTGGTGTTGGGAAAGCTGGACTGCCTCATGTAAATCAATGAAATTAGAACACTCTCTCACACCGTACACAAAATAAACTCAAAATGGCTTAAAGACTTAAATTTAAGACATAACACAATAGAACTCCTAGAGGAGAACGTAGGCCAAGCATTCTCTGACATAAATTCTTAGATCAGTCTCCCAAGGCGAAAGAAATAAAAGCAAAAATAAACAAATGGGACCTAATCAAATTTATAAGCTTTTGCACAGCAAAGGAAACCATCTACAAAATGGATTGGGAGAAAATATTGGCAAATAATGTGACTGACAAAGGATTAATTTCCAAAATATATAAACAACTCATACAGCTCAATATCAAAAAAACAAGCAACCCAATCAAAAAATGGGCAGAAGAGCTAAATAGACATTTCTCCAAAGAAGACATACAGATGGCCAACAGGTCCATCAAAAGATGCTCAACATCACTAATTATTAGAGAAATGCAAATCAAAACTACAATGAGGTATCACCTCACACCAATCAGAATGGGCATCAACAAAAAGTCTACAAATAATAAATGCTGGAGAGGGTGTGGAGAAAAGGGAACACTCTTACGCTGTTGGTGGGATGTAAATTGGTGCAGCCACTATGGACAACAGTATGGAGGTTCCTTAAAAAACTAAAAGTAGAGTTACCATATGATCCATTAATCCCACTCCTGGGCATATATCTGGAAAAGAAAGACTGTAACTTGAAAAGATACATGTACCCCAATGTTCACAGCTGCACTATTTACAATAGCCAAGACATGGAAGCAACCTAAGTGTCCATTGACAGAGGAATGGATAAAGAAGATGTGGTACACACACACACACACACACACACACACACACACAAATGGAATATTATTCAGCCATAAAAAAGAATGAAATAATATCATTTGCAGCAACATGGATGGACCTAGAGATTATCATTCTAAAAGTAAGTCAGACAGAGAAAGACAAATATCACATGATATCACTTATATGTGGAGTCTAAAAAAATGATACAAATAAACTTATTTAGAAACAGACTCATAGACATAGAAAACAAACTTACAGTTACCAAAGGGGGAAGGGGGAGGGAGGGATAAATTAGAAGTTTGGGGTTAACAGATACATACTACTACAGGGGTCCCCAACCCCTGGGCCACAGACTGGTATTGGTCTGTGTCCTGTTAGGAATGGGGCTGAACAGCAGGAGGTGAGCGGCGGGCGACCAAGCGAAGCTTCTTCTGTATTTACAGCCGCTCCCCATCACTCGCATTACCGTCTGAGCTCCACCTCAGATCAGTGGTGGCATTAGATTCTCATAGGAGTGTGAACCCTACTGTGAACTGCACATACGAGGGATCTAGGTTGCATGCTCCTTATGAGAATCTAATGCCTGATGATCTGAGGGGGAGCTGAAGCAGTGATGCTGGCACAGGGAAGCGGCTGCAAACACAGATTATCATTAACAGAGAGAGGTCTGACTGCACAGAGACCATAATAAATCAATTGCTTGCCGATTCATATCAAAACCTTATCAGTGAGTGGCAAGTGAAAACAAGCTCAGGGCTCACACTGATTCTGCATTATGGTGAGTTGTATAATTATTTCATTATATATTACAATGTAATAATAACAGAAATAAAGTGCACAATAAATGTAATGTGCTTGAATCATCCCGAAATCATCCCCTGCTCCCTAGTCCATGGAAAAATTGTGTTCAATGAAACCGGTCCCTGGCGCCAAAAAGGTTGGGGACTGCTGTACTACTATATATAAAATAGGTAAACAACAAGGTCCTACTGTATATCATAGGGAACTATATTCAATATCTTGTAATAACCTATAATGGAAAAAAATCTGAAAAAGAATATATACATTATACATATAATATATAAATAGCTGAATCACTTTGTTGTACACTAGAAACTAACACAACATTATAAATCAACTATATTTCAATAAAATTGTTTTTTAAAAAACAACAAGGTAGAGGAACTGTCTATAACTGCAGCTATGCCATCTCTATCTTTAGCCATCACTTTATTAAGTCATCCAACAAATAAATTTTAAACACAGTGGTGGTCCGGGCATTGGGTGTGGCAGGTGGGGATAGAGAAAAGAGCAAGATAGATGATAGTTCTCGCCCTTGTGGAACTTAGAGTCAAGCCTTATTTAAAAAGACAAACCAATTTTAAAATGGGCATTTCTCCAAAGAAGATATACATATGGCTAATAAGGACATGAAAAGATGCTCAACATCATTAGTCAAAAGAAAACAACGATTTAACACTTCAAACCTATTAGGTGACTATAATCAAAAAGACAGATAAAAACAAGTGTTGGTGAGGATGTGGAGACATTGGAACACTTATATGTAATATAAATATGAATGCAAAATAGTGCAGCCCCTTTGTAAAACAGTTTGGCAGTTCATCAAAATGTTAAATATAAAGTTACCATATGTCCTAGCAATTCCACTCCTAGGTATATACCCAAGAGAAATGAAAAATCGCAAAAACACTGTCCACACAAAAACATATAAGAATGTTCATAGCAATATTATTCATAGCAGCCAAAAAGTGGAACAACTCAAATGCCCATCAACTGATGGGTGTATAAATAAAATGTAGTGTACCCATATAATGGAATATTAGTTGACAATAAAAAGAAATGAAGTACTGATACGTGCTACAACATGGATGAAATGTGAAAACATTACGCTGAGTGCAGGAAGTCATTCACAAAAGACCATATATTGTAGGATTCCATTTATATGAAATATCTAGGATAGGCAAATCTATACAGAGAGAAAATAGATTAGCGGTTGCTAGGGCTGGAGGAGGGGGAAGTATGCGGGGTGATTGCTAATAGGTCTGTGGTTTCTTTTTGGGGTGATGAAAATGTTCTAAAATTGATTATGCTGATGGTTACACAATTTTGTGAATATACTAAAAACCATTGAATTGTACGCTTTAAATGGGTGAATTATGGGGTATGTGAATTATGTGTCAATAAAGCTGCTAAAAATATATAGCAGTAATATGAAGAACATCTGTGTAATAGACATTGTATTCCACTATTGTTAATATTTGACTTTTTAATTTGAAAAAAGTGTGCGCTCTTCTTGGAAGCGTCCTTCTGATATATTATGTGCTGCCTCTGTCAATTATGAAGTGCTATTATTAATAAAAATTAATTATGTTACCTACTTTGAGGAGCTGCCATTAGAAAGTGCTTGAGATCAGATGGGCCTTATTCCAGTCCTCTGTGTGAAACATAACTTTCAGGGAAGAGTAAGCTTTTTCTTCCTCAGAATTGGAAGGCATAGACGTATTCAATTTTAGTAAAATAATCTTACAGACTATCTGTGGGGAACTTTTTGATGTGAAATTAAATTGTGGCACAGACAGATTTTATTACATTTACATGGACCCATAAAATAACTTTTATGGTTCCCAGTGGTGCAAATCCTTCTTAATTTTGTTAATTATTTCCCCCCAGTTATCCTTAGCCATGTCTGCTAATTCAGTATTGATCTTGATACTAAGAAATGCTATGGTCTTAGAACTTCATTTGACTCCCCACGGACGAAAAGAACTAAGGAAGCAGATCTTACCCAAGGTAATGTTTTGGACAGATTCCAATTAATATTACAGCTAAGGATGACAATGTCCTTCCCTACAATGTTCTGACTTGCTGTTCAGAGCTGGACTCATAACCCAGAGCAAAGTGTTAGGACCTGTCCCAGAAAAACCGGAGGAGGGGAAGATACGTACCCCTGTATTCTGGTGCGCCCATCCCTCTCTTGTTATGCATACCCTCCCACCACCACCCCCAAGGCCTTCAGGCTGAGCCTGGAATCTGATCTGTTATTCTGATTGTTTCTACTTTCCTCTGTATTAATCCTTTCCACTTAACCTATTCATATTGTAATTGGAATTTTCTGAAGAAAATGTCTTAAATTAGCTGCTCTTAACTGCACTATTCAGCAAGTAATTTGTTACTATTGATGGTTATATTACTGATGTTTTTTAAATGATTTGCTTTTTTAAAAAAAATAAATGAGAACATGTTCAAGGTTACCTTCTCACTCTCAGTTGCCTCTGGATATGCTTTGGAGTGGAGGAGGGTGCAGTTACTGCTAACACAATGGGAATGAGATAGAAGCCTCCATCCAGAGGGAGTGACAATTGCCAATGGACCTTACCAGTAGGTTCATTTTACTTTACCAAGCATTTGTTGAATGCCTACTATATACAAAGCATTGATATGATATTAGTTGCTTTTTCAAACTAAAACATCAAGGTACCTTCAATTTCTGGGTCATGCAATTAATTCCAACATGTTAAAGGACTTTCTGTTTTATGATACATAATTACATAACATAGGCCCTCTTGTGAATCTTAATTCTTTCATTAACTTACCTCATTTAACTTATTAGATACCCATTTATAGCTTTGTAAAATGTACTGTACTTAAAAGTAATAACTGCAGCCCTTTAAAATATTTTAGAATTCATTCTTTTCATTAAAATCAAACTAATTTCTCCTTCATCCTGTCTATTATTTTGAAATATTGAGGCTATGCTACTTAGGTTCTTTTGTCTTTATTTTTTCTCTATTGTATGATCAGTTCCCACAGGGCATCTACTGTTGTAATGTAGATCACACAGTCTAGGACTCTGGTTGATGATGGTAGCATTTAACCTGCTTAATATTCTCTCCTCTCCCCCCAATGACATGGAATAATTAAGTGGTGTGTTTACGTGTGTGTGTTTGTGTGTGTGTGTGTGTGAGAGAGAGACAGAGACAGAGACAGACAGACAGAGAGGTGGGATAGGGTGTGTTGCCCTGTCAGAAGCCAAACTCGGGGTATTTTGTGAAGTCAGCAAATTTTCCTCTACCTCCACTAGTTTCACTCTTTTCGCTCCTGGGTAGTAGCCTCTGGTCCCCCACTTCAGCCACCTGTGGCTCTCTTCCTCATCCTCTTATTAAAATACTCTCAAATCTTGCATTTATAGAATTACATAGAAAATCACTTTTTAAATTATTTTACATACTTACGTTTAATAGGCAATTATTTTTATCTCTTGCTGCTTAATAAACCAGTCCAAAACTTAGTGGTTTAAAACAACAACAATTTATTATTTTTCACTATTCTACAATCTGGGACAAGCTCAGCTGGGTGGTTCTTCAACTCCACGTGGTGTCTGCTGGGGCTGGAACATCTAAGGGTTTCCTCACTCACTCACCCGGTGCCTCCACAGGGATGGCTGCAACAGCTTGGGGCTGGCTGGGCATCTCTCTCTCCATATGGCATTTCTATGTGGCTAGCTTGGCTTCCTCGCAGCACGGTATTCTTAGAGTGATTGGACATTTTACACGGTAGCTGGCTTTTTTCAGGGAGGAAGCAGAAGCAGCCAGTCCTCCTAAAGGCTAAGGGTGGACCTACCACAAACACTTCTGCCAAAGCATTTCCCAAGACCAGCCCAGATTCAAAGGGAGGAGAAACAGACTCCATCTCTTGAGAAGAAGATTGGCATACACATACAGGACAGGAAGGAACTGGGAGCGGTTATCGTGCGTATGGTACAAAATTCAAATGGAACAAAGTGGTACACAGTGTGAAGTAAGTTTTTTGGGGAGTTACCTAGTGGCATAGTGGTTAAGGATTCCGGGCTTTCACCACCGTGGCCCGGGTTCAGTCCTGGGTAGGAGAACTGAGATCCCACAAGCCTCACAACGTGGCCAAAAAAACTGCCCCCCACACACAAAAACCCCAAAAAACACAACACAGTGTGAAGTAAATTTTTTTGACACCCCTGTCCCTGAGGCACCAGGTGCAACTACTGTTATACTTCTTGAGTATCCTTCCAGAGATAGCCTATGCAAAAACAAGCGTATGCTTTATGTATATACTTTAATATATATTTCTTACATCAATGATGTTTGCTACAGTTTTTTTCCCAATGTCCAGTGTCCACACTCTACTTTTTCATTCAATCATACATCTGGAGGTAGGTCTGTTCTTTGTAATGGCTACACATATTCCTTTGATGGATTTTAGCTGATCTGTTATTACCAACACTGCTTCAGCGGATATCACTATGTGTGTATATATATATTATATACGCATGTATGTACATATGTGTGTGTATATATATATATATATTTAAAAGATGTAAGTTTGTCAGAAAGAAAAATTCCTATAAGAAGAATTGTTGGGTTAAATAATATATGCATGTAGTGATACAGTGTTATTAGGTCAGTAAGAGTAAAGCTGGGAGAGACCCCAAAGTCAGTGGTTCTCCACTGGGGGGAGTGTGGTATGGAAGGTTTTGTCCTCCATATGTGACTCTGCTTCACTTCTAGGAGACTCTGGTCCAGCCACCAGTGTTTACAATAATACTTCCTTTTTCTCACTTATTAAGAACCACTGTCCTAGACCAATCACCTCATTTGGCAGATAAACATCCTGCAGGTCTGAGTGCCTGACTTGCCCATGGGTGCCCCACCACATTGTGAACAAACCAGTCTTCTGAGTGTCCCAGAAAATGAGCAATTAGCAGTCACTGCAGGACCATTTTGGTATAGATCAAGTTTGCCCAAAGGGTGTCCTCTGAGTCATGAAGCCCCCAAAGAGCCTCCCCACTCTGCTAAACATAAAAGGATTCTGTCTCTGACACCATAAAGCTCTTAGAAGAGAACATAGGCAAAACATTTTCTGACATAGATCGTACCAATGTTTTCTTAGGTCAATCTCCCAAGGCAATAGAAATAAAAGCAAAAATAAACAAATGGGACTTAATCAAACTTACAAGCTTTTGTACAGCAAAGGAAACCATAAAACGAAAAGACAAGCTACAGACTGGGAGAAAATATTGGCAAATGATGCGACCAACAAGGGCTTAAGTTCCAAAATATACAAATAGCTCATATAACTCAATAACAAAAAAACAAACAACCTAATTGAAAAATGGGCAGAAGACCTAAATAGGCATTTCTCCAAAGAAGACATACAGATGGCCAACAGGCATATGAAAAGGTGCTCAACATTGCTAATTATTAGAGAAATGCAAATCAAAACTTCAATGAGTTACCACCTCACACCAGTCAGAATGGCCATCATTTAAAAAATCTACAAATAATAAATGCTGGAGAGGGTGTGGAGAAAAGGGAACCCTCCTACACTGTTGGGGGGAATGTAAATTGGTGCAGCCACTACGGAAAACAGAGCCACTATGGAAAACAGCATGGAGGTTCCTCAAAAAACTAAAAATAGAGTTGCCATATGATCCTTCAATCCCACTCCTGGACATATATCCAGAGAAATCTCTAATTCGAAAAGATACATGCACCCCAATGTTCATTGCAGCACTATTTACAATAGCCAAGACATGGAAACAACTTAAATGTCCATCGACAGATGAATGATAAAGAACATGTGGTACATATATACAATGAAATACTACTCAGCCATGAAAAAGAATGAAATCATGCCATTTGCAGCAACATGGATGGACCTAGAGATTATCATATTAAGTGAAGTAAGTCAGAAAGAGAAACACAGATACCAGATTTCATTCATATGTGGAATCTAAAACATGACACAAATGAACTTATCTATGAAACAGAAACAGATTCACAGACATAGAAAACAGACTGTGTTTGTCAAAGGGGAGGGGGTTGGGGGAGGCATGGATTGGGAGTTTGGGATTAGCAGATGCAAACTATTATATATAGAATGGATAAATAGCAAGGTCCTACTGTAGAGCACAGGGAGCTATATTCAATAACATGTGATAAACCGTAATGGAAAAGAATATGAAAAAGTACATATGTGTGTGTGTGTGTGTATATATATATATATATATATAAAACCAAATCACTTTGCTGTATGGTAGAAATTAATATATTGTAAATCAACTATACTTCAATGCGATAAATTAAAAAAAAAAGGATTCTGGCATCAAGCATGTCTGGGAACACTGCAAGTCACACTCTCCCACTCAGTCAATAAGAGCAAAGAGACCCAGGAACCCTACTCCCAAGAAACTTGTTTGGCATTGTTTAAATGAAAGAATGGATTTAACCATCTGCTTCCTAAACTAATTTGACCAGAGCACCCTGTTTTTGTGATACCTGTCTCGCTAACTGCCTATGGAACTAAGCTTTCTGAGAAACATTCTTTGGGAAATGCCAGTGTAGAAGAAAGTTGTTGGACTGGGAGACTGGCTCTGCCCCCAACCAACTCGGCAGTCTTGGACAAGTCAAAAATCACTCTGGGCCCTGGGCAGTGGAATTATCTATGGATGGTTCCCCCATGCCTCCACCGTGCCGGCCACACCATGCAGCATGTGGGATCTTAGTTCCCAGACCAGGGATCGAACCCATGCCTCCAGCATTGGAAGCGCGGAGTGTCAACCACTAGACCACCAGGGAAGTCCCAGTTTGTTTTTGTTTTTGCCTTCCTACACAGATGAGCTCCTCTTGTTGTTTTCCTAACTGAAGACAAGGCAAGATGTTGCGTCTGCCAGGGGACATTGAGGTGCAATCCATTCATTTGTTCCTTTGAATTCTTATTAGTCTGTCCTTCAGCTCGGAGTCTACTAGTGGAAGTGGCTATGAGGAGTCTGGTTGGGCTTTTTGCTCAAGTCTTCCTGTTGCCACTGACATTACCCTGACCACCCATCCCAATTTATCCTGCTCTCAGATAAGAGAAAAAGCTGCAGAGTTCGGCAGGAAGCAGGTTGACCTCAGATGAGTACATAGCAGGAGATGAACACGCTGAACTCTGTATCTTTGCCACTTCTTTTCTGGATAAGCCATAAGCAAATTTTGTGCTCAAGGAAAAATGATCTGGTATTCTTACATCAAATTCATATAACTTTTACAAATGAGAACAGATCTTCAAACCAGGTGTAGTGTGATTTGTTTTGACTCTTTACTGCATCCAACTGAGATGTTTCACATATACTAATCTAAACACAATGAATCCTGAGCTGATTTGATGAGTGTAAGTTATTCCAGCCCTGAAATGAAGGGGCTGCCATGTGTCAGAACACACAGATGCATAGGCAACCAAGAGCTATCTAGCTAAATATCTTTTTTATTAATTGGAGCTTCAGAGGTAAAATCTCCTTCTCAGGGACATCAAGGTGATTTGTGACACTCTCCATACACCTTTAGATTCACAAACCAATGAGTACATCACACCAATCTCTCCTTTTCTCATCAGTGGCAGACATAAAACACAGGTAATCTTCATTTTACTCAGATGTTTCAATTAACTGTGAAAACCTCTTGGCTTATATTACATAGCATTTGTGAGTAGTTCATTTTTTTTTTTTTCAGTTTAAGCATCAACTAGAACACACACTTAAAATCTTGTTACATTTCTTTTAGAAATTGATACAATTAAATGGTTGAGCTGACTGTACTAAAGACAAAAAAAAAAAAAAAAAAAGAACTGTAAGGAAACCTGAGATCTGTCTTTTTTACTGTCTTCCCAGGGGTCCGGTTCATAGTTTAGAAAGGCAGGATCCATTTTTACATTCACCAAGTACATACGGTCCTGAAAATGGGAAATCCAAACATGTTTGTTTACCAAGAATTTACCTCTTTGCACACAGTTTTTAAAATTTATTTATTTATTTTATTTAATTTTTATTTTTGCTGCGTTGGGTCTTTGTTGCTGTGCCCGTGCTTTCTCTAGTTGCGCAGAGCGGTGGCTACTCTTCGTTGTGTGTGGGCTACTCATTGCAGTGGCTTCTCTTGTTGTGGAGCAGGGGCTCTACGTGCACAGGCTTCAGTAGTTGTGACACATGGGCTCAGTAGTTGTGGCTCGCGGGCTCTAGAGCGCAGGTTCAGTAATTGTGGCGCACAGCCTTAGTTGCTCCGCGGCATGCGGGATCTTCCCAGATCAGGGTTCAAACCCGTGTCCCCCACATTGGCAGGAGGAGTCCTAACCATTGCACCACCAGGGAAGCCCTGTACACAGTTTTAAAATCACTTCCCTTATCTATTTTTTTTATCCTTAGCCCCTACAGCAAAGTACAGAAATTTAGTGAATTTTTCCAAGTTAACCTGAAAAATACTTACAATCTTTTAAAAATGATTTAAAAAATCCTGTGTTTATTAAAACAACAACATATCAAATTTAGATTATCTCATGGACACTTTGAGAACTCATGAGCTTAAGGTTGTTTTGTTTTGTTTCCTGAGATTTGAGAATATGATGAATCTTAACATCTTTAAAATTATTTTCTTAAGTTTCACATTGCCTCTGGAACTAGTAGAAGCAGAAGACATTAAGTTAAATAAGTTTTAATTTTATCATGTTGACAGCAAACAAATGGCTTTAATTGAATTGAGTGTTAACTTGTTTTTGTTTTTTTGACTGAATTGATGGAAACAATTGGCTATTTTAGCATCACGCAGATATAAGTTTAAGAAAACTGTATTATAAAATGTTACACCAATTAGACTCTTGGAAAATTACATATGACCACAGCTTAATAATTACCACAGCTTAAAAATTACATATGACCACAGCTTAATAATTACAATTTTGTGGACTGTTTACAAATATGGCATCTTGAACAGTAGGTGGTAAATAATGGCTCAGACTAGATCCAACTCTTATAGCCCTTCTAAGATCAACTGTGATAGAGCAGTGAGAGGTGTCCTCTCCCTTTGCTGTCATTATGAAGATGTAATTCTGTTACAATTATTTAATCCCAAAGGCATTATCACACCTGTTCAGCAGTTTTCAACCATTCACTAAAATGATGTACAACTCCACTGTGATAAATCTCAGAGTGATTTTTTTATTAAAGTTTCTTTAAAAGTATTATGGCTGGAGGCTGATGAATTTAAACAAATGTTTGGAGAAACTACATAAATAATTATATAAGGAATGTGTTGTTTTAGGATTTGCTCTTTCCCTTGTCTGAACTGTGTGTAACCTTGAGACACGATTACAGAATTTTAAAAAGTCACTGAAATCGGGTGGCGCAGTGGTTGAGAGTCCCCCTGCCGATGCAGGGGACACGGGTTCGTGCCCCGGTCTGGGAAGATCCCACATGCCGTGGAGCGGCTGGGCCCGTGAGCCATGGCCGCTGAGCCTGCGCGTCCGGAGCCTGTGCTCCGCAACGGGAGAGGCCACAACAGTGAGAGGCCCGCGTACTGCAAAAAAAAAAAAAAAAAAAAAAAAAGTCACTGAAATCAAATCATATAGATCAGATTAAAGGATAATGGATTCATAGAATGTGAGCACTGGAAGGGAGCTTAAAGAACTTCTAGTTCAGTGGCTCTCAAAATTTGGCATGGATTTTGAGATTCACCTGTAGGGTTTGCTGAAACAGAGGGCTGGGCCCCAGACCCAGAGGTTCTGATTCAATGGGTGTGAGTGGGGCTTGAGAATTTGCATTTATCACAAATTCCCAGGTGATGTTGATGCTGCTGGTCCAGGGACCTCACACTGAGAATTCATCCAATTCATTTTATAAACATGGAGGCCAACGCTTAGCAAGCTGCGCTCAGACTCCTCCACTGAGACTGAGCTGGTGTTGGGGAAACACACCTAAGCACAACATGGCTGGGGCATGGAGAAGACAATGCCCAACAGTCATGGCAGCAAAAAAAGCATGGCGATCTGGCAACAGCAGACATCTTGGAGGAATGATGGAATGGAGTGTCAGATACATAAAAAGGGCACAGCAAAGGAACTAGAAACTTGAAGTCAGATACTGTTTGAAGGTACAAGAAAGTAGGTGATCACCATGATGGGGGTGGGGGGGAGTGGGTGGTTAGAAGTAACTACTTGGATGTTCAAGAGTATCTCAGAGAAAATGCTTACTCCCTCCACACCAACAAAACCTGACCTTGCTCATTTCCAGAAACAGCACCCCATCTACCTAGGGGCTCAAGACCAAGACCTGGAGGTCAACCTGTTTCCTCCTTTCCCTTATCTCCCACATCTAATCCATCAGTAATCCTGTCATTTCCCTCCAAAATATATCCCAAATCCATCTATTTCCCTATCTTCACAAGTACCTCCAAATCAAACGACTGTCACCTCTCCAGAGGATCTGCAGTTTCCTAACTGGTTTCTCAGCCTCCACTCTTAGCCCTCTATAATTCATCCCCCACCCCTCCTGCAGCCAAAGTCATCCTTTAAAAACAAAGTTGATGGGCTTCCCTGGTGGCGCAGTGGTTGAGAGTCCGCCTGCCGATGCAGGGGACACGGGGTCGTGCCCCGGTCCGGGAAGATCCCACATGCCGCAGAGCAGCTGGGCCCGTGAGCCATGGCCGCTGAGCCTGCGCGTCCGGAGCCTGTGCTCCGCAACGGGAGAGGCCACAACAGTGAGAGGTCCGCATACCGGAAAAAACAAACAAAGTTGATCACACCACTCCTATGTTAGAACCCTTTAGTGGCTTTCTATTGCATCTCGAACAATATCCATGGTCTACAAGGCCCTACATGATCTGGCCTCTGCTTACCTCTCTGATCTCAACCCCTGTTACTCCCTGCTTTCTCATTAACTCCAGTCACAATTTTCTTTTTGTTCTGAGAACATAACAAGAACAGTTCTATATGAGGGCTTTTGTACCAATTATTCCTGCTGCCTTGAATTCTCTTTCCCCTGATCTTCGCCTGGATGATTTCTTGTTTGTTGGATCATGGCTTAAGTGTCACCTAGTCAATGACTCCTTTGTGACAACCTGATCTAAAGTAGCGCCCTTCCATCTCTCCCTGTTAAATCAATCCATTTAGTTTTCTTTTTAGTCCTCATCAATGTCTAAAATTATCTCTGTTATTGGTCTACTTTTTATTGTTTTCCTCTTCTACCAAATATAAACATGAGGAAGTAAATCTGAGCTTTATTTGTCTGGTTCACTGCCATATCCCTGGTGTTAGCAGAGTGTCTGGCACAAAGTAGGTGCTCAATAAAATTTCTTAAATGAACAATAGGACTCTAGTCATAGGGGTAGGACTTCCTGGCAACTTCACTGGCAAGAAGGCAGAGCCTAGACTCAATAAACAAGAGGGAAATCCATTCACTAGACATGAAGGATTAGATGAAATGTCCAACTTAGGAACAAGGCAGAAACTCTATAGCAAGACTGGATTCAAAACTGGTTGACAGCAAGGAGAATTTGGTACTGAGGCAAGAAGCCCAGTTTGCTCAAAGCCAATTCACTGAATGCCACATTTACTTGTTTCTTTCAACTATTTTAGATTGACTTAATTCTGTCTTCATAATGACGTTTGAAAGATTTTAATTTCCTCTGTCTACTTGCTGCTGCTGAAGTTGGAGATGGGGAGAAAACTGAGGGAGAAATTGAAGGGTATAAAAAGAAGTTATTTTAAAACATTTATTACACGTGAATAAATTTTATGAATATACTATTCATCTCTCTATTGTTAATAAGAATACATTTGTAGGAATTTTTCAAACTCGGAGTGTATTTAAGAATATAATTTTCATGGGGCTTCCCTGGTGGTGCAGTGGTTGAGAATTCGCCTGCCAGTGCAGGGGACACGGGTTTGATCCCTGGTCAGGGAAGATCCCACATGCCACAGAGCAACTAAGCCTGTGCGCCACAACTACTGAGCCTGTGCTCTAGAGCCCGTGAGCCACAACTGTTGAGCCCACGTGCCACAACTACTGAAGCCGCGCGCCTAGAGCCCATGCTCCACAGCGAAAGAAGCCACCGAAATGAGAAGCCCGCGCACTGCAACGAAGACCCAACACAGCCTAAAATAAATAATAAATATTAAAAAAATATAATTTTCATGAATATATTTATAAGAAAAATGGGTTTATAAGAAAAATATGTTCATTGTTGGTAGTTGCCATCTTGATTTTCTCTTCTTTGTCAGTTATTCTGCCTTGGTCAGATAGTTGTCTCCCATTCTCAGTGGGGCTCTCTGCCCCTGAGTTTCCCAGTATTCCTCTAGAATATATTGTTATACTTTTAATTCTTAAACTGCTTAATCAAGATTCTTAGAGTCTGTGAGTTATGGAATTATTTTGTTCATAGGTCACCCAAGACCCAGCAAAGTCAGGAAAAGCCACTGAGCTTGATCTGGCTTGAGATTTGGGTTGGAGGATTGAACACAGAACATGGGGTTATTACTTCACTGCTGTTTTCAGGATGCCATCGAACAGCCTGACTAAGACAGAGATGCAGTTGGCAGCATCACTCCTCAAACAGTCTAATTGGACACTGTGGAGCTGCATTTAAGCAATTCAAGTTGCCACTGTCCACAGGGTGGAACAAAGCTCCTCTGATCTGAGTACTGTGGAAAAGGCATTTGGGATAGAGGTGAGACTGAACTCCAAAGAGCTGAGCAACAAAAATCAAAACTGATCCCATAAAGTACAAATGTGTTCAGTTCTTTTTTAAAAATTAATTAATTTATTTATTTTTGGCTGTGCTGGGTCTTCGTTGTTGCGTGCAGGCTTTCTCTAGTTGCGGCGAGCGGGGGCTACTCTTTGTTGCGGTACACTGGCTTCTCATTGCAGTGGCTTCTCTTGTTGCAGAGCACGGTTCTAGGCGTGCGGGCTTCAGTAATTGCAGCACTTGGGCTCAGTAGTTGTGGCACGCGGGCTCTAGAGCGCAGGCTCTGTAGTTGTGGCGCACAGGCTTAGTTGCTCCATGGCATCTTGCTCCACGGCATCAGATTGGCTTCTTTCACTTAGGAATATGCATTTAAGTTTCCTTCATGTCTTTTTAAAATTTTTATTTATTTTTATTTTTGACTGTGTTGGGTCTTCATTACTGTGTGCGGGCTTTCTCTAGTTGCGGCGAGCGGGGGCTACTCTGTGTTGCAGTGTGTGGGCGTCTCATTGCGGTGGCTTCTTTTGTTGCAGAGCACAGGCTCTAGGTGCGCGGGCTTCAGTAGTTGTGGCTTGCAGGCTCTAGAGCACAGGCTCAGTAGTTAATGTGCACGGGCTTAGTTGCTCCACGGCATGTGGGATCTTCCCAGACCAGGGCTCGAACCCGTGTGCCCTGCATTGGCAGGCGGATTCTTAACCACTGCACCACCAGGGAAGTCCACAAATGTGTTCAGTTCTGGTGGAAGTTTATTCGTTCTATACTCTGTGGTTATAATGAGATATTAATTCAGAGTTAACGTCCCATAATTAAAAGTCCACTTTGGTTACATACATGACAGACTATCAGAAAATACATCAGATCTGGCATTTTAAAGGAAGGACTACTTAGCATTTGCTCAGTTCTCACAAAGGGAATGAATTTTTTTCCTTTAGAAATCCTAAATGTCTGCATGTTCCTATATGTAGATTTGCATGATTTGGGGTCTCCATCTGAAATAGAGAGCTTGACTTGATTGGTTATATTAGGTTGGTTTTTATGGGACTTTGCATCTTTTCTTTTTGGCTATTTCAGTATCTGTGACAAATTTGCCAGAGATGAGAAAGGAGAAATAAAATAAAAACAGAGTGAAACCTAAGATTTCCTTTTGTTCCAATGTTTAAAATGCTGGTAAAAGTTTAGCATATGGGCTGTCCATATGCATTTGTATGAATGAGGTTACATCTGTCTAAAGATGGGCATATTGAAGCACCCTAAAGGCAGAACATTGTGTATATGTGTGCATTGGTGATTATAAGAGAAAGAGAGAAACTGATTTCACAGATATTAATTTTATTTTGGTAGGGATTTGAGAAAAAGTGACTTAAGCTTCTATCAGTTACTTGTTTGTTATTAGTGATAGGTGAACAAGAACTCTGATGGCATGACTCAGAGCAAATGAGGACTAAAGAGGCCTGTCTCTAAGGAAGAGATTTTTTTTTTTTGCGGTACACGGGCCTCTCACTGTTGTGGCCTCTCCCATTGCGGAGCATAGGCTCCAGACATGCAGGCTCAGCGGCCATGGCTCACGGGCCCAGCCGCTCTGCGGCATGTGGGATCCTCCCGGAATGGGGCACGACCCGTGTCCCCTGCATTGGCAGGCGGACTCTCAACCACTGTGCCACCAGGGAAGCCCTAAGGAAGAGATTTTTAACCTGGTTCACAGGACCATTTGAGGGATCTGTGAACTCTCCAAAATTGTAGGCAAAATTTTCCAAGAATGTGAATATGTGCATTTTTCTGAGGGGTAGGTGTATAACTTTTATCAGATCCTCAAAAGAATCCATGACTCATAAAGGCTAAGCCCCACCCACCACTCTTGGGAATACCAGCTTATGATAGTAACCAGATGTTAGGATATCGAGCACTGGGGCACCTAGAGTCACGCAAAGTCAGTGACAGGGAACCTGGTTGGTTACGTAGCTTTCTTTGGATGGACACATTGATGGTAGTGAATTTGGACAGAAGTGAAGATCTGGGACATCGTGTTACAGGCTGCATCCCCTCCACCTTAGCAGAGATTTATGAGGGCAGGTATGAGAGTTGGATTTCTATTCATTGAACTGAGGTGGGAAGAAGACCAATATGCTGACCAGACAAATACTAGAAAGATTAACTGAAGCAAGGCCTCCAATTGACCTCAGACAACAAAGAGAAGTGGTCAGGGCAGCCCACCAAGTAGTATTTTGAGTCTAGGTCTTATCTTGCTCTCAAGAGACATAATAGCAAATAGAAACAAACCCTGCAAAAATGCAGCTGATTCCTCCTAGCAGATCAGTCTTTCATGTGTGGACACAGCAAAGAAAGAACTATAGGACCCAATGTTACCTTTACAGTAACACTATTTTTCCACTTTTAATTTCAGCAGCTACCTATAGAAGTTATTACTTAAAGGTACTCTTCGTAGCTCTTGGGTTAGGAAGATGAAAAAGATATTCTTATTCAAGCACAACAGAATTCTGAGAAAACAGACAATATAGGTGCATCTTGCTTTATGCAAGATATGAGTCCACAGAAAGCTGTGTTAAAAGAGAACGGCTATAGATCAAAGCGTATATCAAATGCAAGAGAAAAATGAAGAAGCTTGAGACTAATTCCCCAGTAAGAAAGAAATTATTCTTTTTCATAACGCTAATAACGACATCCTTTTGTCTATGTTGTAAATATAGACTGCTATAGCTGTGATTTTCTTAAGTCAGGGTATACCCACACCCATAATATGTGTGTATATATGCATAGAGATTCATCACTATATCCTTAGCATTAATGTTCATGTAATTTAAGGATGTGCACTTTCTACTTTGTGAATCTTTCTGTCCTGTAAAGGAAACGAGTTCACTCAACTACACACTATCAAGTAGACAGGTAATCAATCAGTGATCACACATATCAGTTCCAGCTGAGCTCCTGTCTATTGCTAAGATGGTTACAATAACCTCTAACTGTTCCATGTAAGTAGAAATGGCCTCTTAGACATCTACACCAAAGGTTCGCACAAGGAAGCTCAACCCGCCGGTGGCAGTAGCATTAGGTTTTTTTTGTTTTGTTTTGTTTTTTCCAAATGTGTCTTTGTCAGCAGTATTTTTAAACATGAGTCTTATCCTGTACTATACTTTATTGCTAAAAGCATCTTTATTCTCAGTTTCAGGGATAAAAGGCGATTTTAAAATGTCATGATGGGAAGTAATGTTTCAAGGTTTTCATGACAGGACATAAAATTAGATTTTAAAATATCCAAAATAGGGCCTTGCTCATCAAGATGAGGACTTTAACCTGGGTTTCAGAAAATTTGGGCAAAACTCTCCTCCTACCACTATTGCTAAGTTGATTGAGGAAATACTTTCAGCTTTTACAGAATATTCACAAACTCATGCCCACACGCCTTTATTTATAAGCTGTCATCAGCTGGCTTCCTTCATCTTGCCTCACAGGAGAAGCTTATTGTTATTCGGAATGCCAAATTCCAAACTGCTGTGGGAGTGGTCTTCAAAAGGTTTGACCTATGCCAGCTGGAGAGATGCCTTGCCCTACGCTTACTGGGGTATTGTCCCACAGAAGGGGACTACCCAGGACCATGGTTTCTTCCTAGGTACATGTCAACAGCTACTAATGGCAAGCAGATCAGGGTAGATTTACTAGTACAAGAAAGAAAGAAATGTTTCCCCTTTGCATGGAGAAGATGGATAGTCCAGGGATTATGTTTGCTCAGGTTTTGGAATAGGAAACCTCATTATCAAAGTTAAGCTCTTCAAAATCATACGTGTGTGGTTGAGAGGAGGGGGTCCTATAGATTTGGAAAATCAGGCACTCCACGTATGTTTTTCCTAAATTCTTACTATGTGGAATAGGAGAGAAAACAAAACAGAAAGCATGATTCCTTCCTCAAAGATTGGGGAGGCCAAATACTCAGGAAAGGCAGAATCCACGCTTGGTCCTCTGATTCACACGGCTGATAGCTAGGGCTCTCGGAGCTGTTATTTTGTAAGTTTTATCTATGAAAAGCAGTAATGATCATGCTACCTACAACAGAGGACTGTTTAGGGATTACATGTAAAGAATTTAGCAGGTGCCTGGTACATAGCAAGTGCTTAATAGTATAATTTGAAAGAGGAAAACTTGAGGTCATGTAAAGACAAATAATAGGAAATAAACATTAGCATTAGAACAGAAATTGTAAAGTTTCAAGAGACACATGAACAGGATATGTGAAATGATTCAGAGAAGAAAATGCTATTTGAGCCACATTTGGAGACCAGAGTGGTTTCAGGAAATCTCATTGGGAACTGTTTGGGGTAAATTGATGTATCACTGTTTGGGAGACTTGCTCAGGATCCTCCTTCAGAAATGTGGGCATAAAATGATCAAGTCCCAGCCTAGGGTAGTGGTTGTGAACATGGAAAGGAAAAGAGATGGCAGCACCAACACTGATGAGAAAGAGCAGAAACATTCTTTAAATCAAAGGAATTTCTCCTACAGTTTAGAAGGCAACTAACTGCTGGAAATAATGAACAGAATGAGGCAAACAGAGTATATTTTATAAAGGTTCTTTTTCCAAGGAGCCCAAAGCCCAAAGTTATAAAAGTGCTATACTTCTCGGGCTTCCCTGGTGGCGCAGTGGTTGAGAGTCCGCCAGCTGATGCAGGGGACACGGGTTCGTGCCCCGGTCCGGGAAGATCCCACATGCCGCGGAGCGGCTGGGCCCGTGAGCCATGGCCGCTGAGCCTGCGCGTCCGGAGCCTGTGTTCCGCGACGGGAGAGGCCACAACAGTGAGAGGCCCGCGTACCGCAAAAAAAAAAAAAAAAAAAAAGTGCTATACTTTTCAAAGTAGGGCTGTTGATGTAAAAATAGAGTAATAAAGACTCAGAAGACATCTGTTTACATCCTGCTTATTTCCAACACAAAGCAGGAGAAATACAGGGTAAAGGAATGAGAGGAAGTAATTCCATCACTAAGATAGGTATCATGCTAAGTATGGGGTTTAGCTTTGAGCTTCCTGGCAGTCAATGCAAAAGGGAAAATGAATCAGTCATGTGGTTTTCCCACTCCAGAGAGAAGGAAGCAAACCAGATCTTCAGGAACAGGAAGTATTATCATGTCTTTAAGGTCTGAGAAGATGTAACTATAACTAGCTTGCTCCCAGTTTAGCAAAGGGACAAAAACTTAAACTTCAGAATTCTTTTGAAAAGAATACATCTAGTGGGCTCAGCCATATTAAGCAGTCTCTCATAATTCACTCCTTACTCAAGTTCTCAAAGGGATTCAGGCCCATCAGGTTTGGGTAAAACAAATACACGCACATTGTTAATCCTCAAATACATGCCTTGTCTAATCCTAGATAGAAATGAATAGTCTATTAATTCCTTTCTCCAGCTTCAGTGAGTTATGGTCCTCCTCATTTTTTAATTTTTAAAGGTGGGGGACAATTCCATCAAATAGGAAAGAAAAGCGATCAGGGAGCTTGCTCCTGCTGGGGATAGAGAGGGTGGCCAGAAAGGTTAGTGGCCCAGACTGAAGGGTCCCAGCCACCTTGGTACCCACCAGGGCCTTTCTCCAGCTGCTTCCTTCATGCCAATCGAATCCCTTAGCAATCCAAATTTCCTTGGAGGGGTAGGGCTAGTTCCTCCCGAGGCCTTCAGCTACCCTCCCGAGGAAAGAGAAGGGGAGAGGGAGAAAAGCACAGAGAGAGGGCTTGGGAGAGGGGGGAGAGAAAGGCAGCTGTTGTCTGTACACTTCAGTCCCAAGTTGGGGTGGAGGTGGGGCGGCAGGGCTGCATTTTTGCAGCCCATGTGAGCAGCGCTCTGCTGTGGAAATCTAATTTGACAGAATGGGTAAATAAAATCAACTGTCATCAACTCCCATTTTATTTACGAGGCAAGGTCAATGTTTTTTAAGCATCAAATGAAACAGCTTATTGGAAACAGATTTCAGAACCACTCGATAAAGGTAGTTCTGCAAGTTAGTTTGGTTTTAAATGCCCAAATTCAGTGCATTATTTGCAAAAATGTCTTCAGCGAGCCTAAGACGATACATTAGCGAATACATTTGGCTGTCCAGCACCACCTCGCTGGTTCTGGGAACTGGGCTCTCCCCGTGAAGGGACCCCCTCCCGGTCCCCCCGCCCCCGGATTCGGGGCGGGGGTCGCACCTGGGGCCAGAGGAGTGGGGGGCGGGCAGGCGGCGCCTCGCTCCTTTCTCCGCCTGCGTTCCTGCCTTCCTTTTGTTTGGTTGCCTCCTCTTTCCCCTTGGTTGTTGATTATTAGTATTTTCCTAGTTTTCCAAACTAATAAGTGCCATTATCAGGCAGTTGGAAACTCTCGGAGGCTGCAGGCTTTGCAGCTCGGCCTTAATTGATATTGAACGAGCTGCTGGTAGACGGGAACAGGGCCGCTGCTGGATAATTTGCAGTTTAATCAGCGTTTGTAATGAGAGCGGCTGATTAGGGCTGTTGGAAATAAAAGAGAGTTACAAGGAACGTCTGTCAGAGTCCGGTGATAATTCAGGACTAATTGTGGTGATTAGCGCAAACTGGATGACTTTGGGCTTTGCTAATGCAAAGAGAAACGTGCAGGCTCCAGCCAGGGACCCCTCGGAGAACAGTGCCCGAGCTGCGCGCAACTTTGCTGAGCCGTTTTCCTGCGAGGCCCCCGGCGGCACGGGGCCGGGGGAGGGGCTGGGCGCCCCCTGCGCTGCCGCGGGGCCTGGAAGCAAAGGGGTGGTGGCCTGGCCACCCCCTCCCTGTCCCGGGGCGCTTTCCGGGGGCCAGCTACGGCCCCATGGACGCCGCTTGCTGCCCCACCCCATTCTCTCCACTCCGGGGAGGCACGCAGGGGGGGCACAGCCCGCTCTCCCCCGACCCTCGGCTCCCGCCTCCACCCACCGCGCTCCTCCTCCAGGGGAGCATCCGTCCGAGCTGGCGGGGCTGCCCCTACTCCCCTCCGCTCCCCGGTCGCCTCCTGCTTCTTCTCCGTCTCTCTGGTCCTCTAGGCCCTCACCTGACTCCCCAAAAGGCTCTGCCCCCTCCTCCACCCCCAAACCCTTTGGCCCTGGTGGGTGTCCCGAGGCCTGCGCCACCCAGAGCAGCAGAACCTTCGAGTGCGCTGGGGAGAAGAGAACTACCGCTTATAAATGGCCGGAGTTCTCATTATTGAGGAGTTTCATAACTCTTTAATTCATTTTTAATGACGGCAATAAACATGGTAGTCATTTTGGAACAATAGCTAAAAATCATAGGGCCATTACTGTCCATTAAAACAGTGTTTACAGTTCAATGGAGGTTCATGTGCCCCGTAGTCATTCATATCAGCCAAAGGAGAGATTTATAGGTCGGAAGAATGGTTCTCTTTTTATTCTTTATATAACATAAAGCTTATTGAGCAAATAGTTAGAAAAAAAAGTTCACTTGGCTTTTAATCGTGTGAATGGGGATTAAATAAGGAGATGTTGTCTGGCGCCTGATTTCTATTTGATCAATAAATCATCAAGTGCCTTAAGTGCTTTATTCACTATCAGATTAAATGAAAAATACTTTAACCTGCGTCCCTGGTGTCGGCAAAGAAAGCTAATAATATTTTCTGTTATGTTTCCATTTAGGCATTTAACACTCAGAAAAATCTACTAGGTCTTGCTCTCGGTCTTTCTATTAGAGATACCACATATTTTTCCCACATACCTACAGACACAGGAAATTCTCACCATCCAGGGAGAGCTTACTTGTTGGGGGATGAAAAAATCTAACTAGGCTTGCCTAGTACAGTTTGCCAGAATTTCTGCCCCAACTAATACGGCTGCACGTTAACATCAAGGTGGAGTTACGGGACTCAGGCCCTTGCCGATTGGGTTACAGGATTGAAATAACGTTTTACCTGAGTGTTTGCCCTTTTCTCTTTGAGTCCAGTTCTTAATACAATAATAAATCTAAACGATAGGCCCAAAGGGACAAATCTCTATTATTTCCCAGATTTTCCTGTCCTAGATTAGATATTATCTAATATGATATATTGTACACAGTCCTTCCCTGCCTTTGGAGGAACTGGCCGATCAGAAATGCTCCCTTCCTCCACTGAACACTTAGAACCAGAACTACAAGGACTGTATTTGATAGGATAATAGAATTAAAATATCGTGTTTTGATACCATGTTATTTCACATGTGTCACAAAAGAAAGCATTTTCCTTCGTGTGTACATTTTGGAAAGATTTTTATCCCCTTTAATGCCTGGCTTGGAAAAAGAAAAAAAAAGCAATCGAGTGATATTTGTGAAGTTTAATTGCTAACTTAGCAGCTCGGTCACACCTCCCAACCCATTAGATGATGAAATCTCACCTGGTTAACGGATACAGCACTGTGGCCTCAATGGCGAATGCCTGATTATACAGCCACGCTGCTAATTTACCAACCCCGCCCCCGACCAGGGAGGCCTGGACAGCCACCACTCACTGTATTCATGCGGTAGCTAAGAGGAGGAACCGTATTCCCTGAGCCGCTTTCCAGCTACCCGCAGAATGAGAAATGTAAAATTAGTGGAGGTGTGTGCATGAAGGGAGCCGACCAATTAGCAAGGCGCGGGAGCCCGCTGGCCCACAGGGGTTCGGGGAGGGCGAGTGGGGAGACCGGGGCGCGAGGGCAAAGGGCTCCCTTCCTCGCAGCCTGAGGTTTGCAGGCCTCGGTGGCGGCGAGGTCAACGCTTGTGCGGCGGCCCCCGCTGCAACGGCGCCCAGTTAAGAACAATGCGTTTCCTACCAGCCCTTTACAACGTGCGCCTTTCCGCAACTCGATACCCACCCGGACTCCAGACCCACGATGCGCCCTGGCGCGCACACACACTTTGTCTTTTTTTTTCTTTCCAGTTTGGCCCGACAAAAATCATGTTAAACATCCAAACACAGCAAACTCAGCAACTGGTAGCATCTCTACAAACAGGCCTCAGGTACTAGGACATAGATTTTAGAGGGAGGGGTCTGAAGCCTTTAAGTCCCTCTGCCTAGTGCCCTATCTGCATTCTCTCCTCTCTCCCACCTCCTCAGCTCCTAACTCTCAAACAGCCCCCAGCTACTCTTCTCGGTGGCTGCAGGGCTTGGCTGCTGAGTGCAGTGCAAGGCGCGCGATCTGCGTCTCCCTCCGCCTGGGGCGGGGAAGCGCATAAACTGGGTATTTACAACAGGAGTGTGCGCACGCACCTCTGCCTGCGAAGGCAGGTGTCTTTGTACAGCTTCTGTTAGATGCAAGTGGAATTAGATGCATTTGCGCAGGTTCCAAAGCCATCTTGCAGCCAGCCGGGTTGTTGGTCTGAGATTGAATGAGGGGGACAAGGAGAAAGGAGCTTTACGGCCACCTTTACTTCCTCTCCTTCCAGCTCCAGGTGGCAAACCCAACACTTTCCCTTCCCATCCTCCCTTAAAACCAACCAAACAGTTCACAAACCCTTATTTATTTGTTTGTCTGTGGTTATTGCCCATGTTATTAATTGCACCCGGGCCTTCCTTGCTCTTTGAGAGAGCAGCGGTATAAATTGGCTCTAATAAATATTAGCCGCTAGATTAGGCGAGGTGAAGCTGGCACTGCGCTCTATTTTCGACCTGTAGCCTCTGCGAAGCCGCCAGTTCTGCGCCAGATTAGCCCCATCCATCCAGTGTCAATGGTTGTCTTGTTGAGAAAATCAGTGAGTAAACAGGGCTGACAGAGAGGGGGCCCAGCTGATTACTCATACAAATAGACTGCAAACTCCTCCAGGAGAAGCTGTTTCCAGAGATGGGTTTCTCGCATTGACAAGGCTGCTTCTCCCAGGATCCTGTGTCCTGCTGTTCCCACTTTGTCCTCCATCAATCACACAATTGTGTCCGGGATGTTTTATAGAGTCACTTAATATCCCTGCCTTCATCTCTATTCACTTAGAGAATCATCTGCCATCAGGGCTAAAGGCTTTCTGCAGGATGAGACTGGCAACACACCCGGGCAACAATAGCTCTGGTGGAAGCAGGACCCCAAGCCCTTTCTGATGCTAATAGAACAGCCCCAGGATGTTCCAGTGCAAGGCGGCCTTTATTGAAATCGGCCATTAGCCCTTTGTCCACTGCATTAAATTATCCCCTGGACTAGTCCATGATAGGGGTGTGGAGGCCACAGTAAATTTTCTTTAAAAATTATTTCTTTTCCCCTAAAGTGGTTTTTGGGTTTGAGAATTGGTTGTGATGAAAGTCACGCATAAATGCTTTCTCTCTTCTTTATAAGAAAGGGGGAAATATTTTCAGGCTCAAGTGCATAGGGTAAATTGGGCCCGTATTCACTTCCTCCTATCTTCTGCAGTACTCTGTTCCAGACTGCCCCCCTCCCTACCCCCACTGCCTCCAGTCAACCAGTACACTCCAGATAGGGGAGGATTAAGTGAAATTTAGTTTTAGTCTAAAGGCACAGCGCCCTTTAAGCAAAGAATTTCCACAAATAAGAGGCCAGCTGGATACAAAATCACATTTTACGAGGGAAATTTAAAGACAGAAGAAAGAATTACAAGGTATCAGTCTTTAAGTGACCCATCTACAAATTAGACTGCTACACAATTAATCAGAAAGTTAATTAATGAGCAAGTTACTAATTACAACATTTCAAACCAGTGTGTTTATAGTGCCTTAGTTTAAGAAAAGCCCCTGTAGTTAATTGGTCCACACACTGATCTCATAACTGGTAGTGGAGGTTAATATACTACAGACGTATTATTTATTTTGTATAAGTTCTAATTATGTTACTACTGCATTCCATACTCTGTAACTGTCAGAATTTTACAGTTAATTGGAAAAGTTGGCATCAGAAAATATAACCAGACTAGAATGAGAAAACTATGACGTATGTCTACAGATTTTGAGCTAGCTCCATTTACTTTTGTCCTGGTCTGGGACTTCAGGAAGGCTAGTTATGTTTTCCGATTGCTCTCTGGGAGTTCAGGATTTCAGAGCCTCCTTCTTATAAACCTTCATAAGGTTTGTGATTTGCTTTGGAGAGTTAGCTTAGGGCTGAAAATTGAGGGCCAAAATTAGGTTCTGGAGTTTGAACTCCTGAGGCTTTCCCCTCACTAAAGTGTAGCAATATGTCCAAAAAGTGAGGTTTGTTTTTTCCTTCCAATCACATGTTTAATACTAAACATGTTTAATATGTTCCATTAAAACATGGATCGCCACTGCGAATTTCTAGAACATTTGCAAAGGACAAATGCCAAGTTAATTTCATTAAAAAACAAGGACACAGTCAGGGGACCTGAACATTCCCTCTGTTTACTGTATTTTCCACCTGACTAGTCCCTAATGCATCCGCCTTTCTGAGAGGCTAAGGGTCTCTAAGCCCTCCTTTCCTTCACAATCTCTGTGGCCCCAAGAGCCCAGGCCCCAGGCTATACCAAGGGCTTTGCTTCTCTTTGGAAGGGAAGGCGAGTTTTAAAGCTTCTGGAGTCTCAAGGAGTAGAATCCCTATCTCCCTCCCCTTTCCATTGTGTCAATCAAAGTGCCAAACCAACCAGCTTCTCTGCTGAGGAGACTGTGACCTGCAGGGCCTGCCCTTGCAGAAGGCCATCTTCCACTCCCCAACAGTGGCCTTCTCTGGGGAGGGTGCAGGGGTGAGAAGCTGGGCAGGACGGAGGAGGAGGAGGCCTGCCCCATAAAATCTGCTTTCCTTCCATTCCCTGGGCCTTCCACATCCATCTCGAACCATAACCATCCCAGTTCTCTCTTTGGAGTGGGTACCACCCAGTTAACATATTTCTGGATGTTCTAGATTCTTCTAAGGAGAAGGGAAAACTCTGAGGCCAGATAGGGAGGCAGATAAAGGCTTTCCAGAAGGAGGTCTCACCCAGTAAGCAATCAGCTTTGATCTTTAGCCACAAGGGAAGGTGGTAACACACACACACACACACACACACACACACACACACACACACACACACTCATACATGTAGGTTACCCCAGCGAGGAGAACACACATAGGTAATTTTAATGAAAGAGGCTCCTGTACCACATTATTAGCAATAAATCTACACCATTCTTTGTTGGTTAAAATCATTATGATCATCATTGCTATCATTACTGAACTCATTATTCTTGTGTTACTATCAGAGTAGATTTATGATAATACCCACCATTACGCCTGAGTTAAAGAAGGTGTAAAGGTTTGATTAATAGCTGCTTTCATGTTTTAATACTCGACATTTTCTCACACTTTTTCTAAATGAGGACCATGATAATTACAGGCAGTAATTACTGCTTTTGTTAGGAGTGTGTAATTAGCCACATATGCATTGTTCTTAAAAAAACAAAAGGACTGGTTCCGGAGCGGAGCCAGGCCACGGATCCAAGGTGGGCAGAGTTTGGACAGGTCACAGCCGGGTGCTTTGACAAACGGAGAGATGGGTCCACAGCTCTGCCCTGCCAATACATTCCCCAGGACACCAAGAATTGTTTTGAATGAATCTGGGTGAAGTTGGAAATGTAATATTCAGAAAGGTTTACAGCGAAGGGTGGTTATACCTGGAGATATGCGGGTGCCTGGGATTCCCTCCTCAAGGGGCAACTCCAGCTGGGCGTTAAGGCCTCCGCCTCACGGCCTCACGGGTCCAGCCTGGGGAGATGCGGCGCATATCTGCGTGCTCCAAGCTACAAAAATGCCCGGACCCTTCCTCCTCCCGCCCAGCAGACGCCAGGCCTGTGTCAGGCCCTGCATCAGTCATCCTCCCCCTCTGAATTAGCCTGGGAGCTTCCCCGGCCTCTGGGCTCCCAGACTATCTGTCCCTTAAAGGTTACACGCTGCCGTGCCTCGCTTTGTCTTCCTCGTGCCCTTTCCTGGCAAAAATGGAGACATCACATCCTTGCCCAGCCCCGGCTCAGTATTTATGAAGGTTTTCTGACAAATAGGCAGGCTGGCCACGCATGGGTGACTGCCTTCATTCCGCACTTGGCTTGTTTACATAGGACCAGCACCATTTCCACGGATTAAACAAATCACAGGGAGAAGGAGACATTTATAATCCGCCAACGAGGCCACAAGGCAGTTAGAAAAAACTGTGCTAGTGAATGTGTGTGCGGGACTGTGCAAAGGGAAAACGAATGCCCTGTCCGCGAGGCTGACCTTCGGGAGAGGGTAATTCTGGCGATGCGTGTGTTTGTGCCCACGCGCGGGGCACACTCGCAGAGGGGCTGCGTGGATTCGTGTGTCAGGGAGACTCTTGGTTAGAGTGACATTGAATTACCCCTGCTTTTACCCGTCCCGAGGACACACACAAAGGTCAGGGAGAGAGGGTGCGCGTTCCCCTACCTGGAGTGTGTGCGAATGTGTGTGTGTCTGCCCGTGAGACACTGTGCACACGCCACCGTCGCGGGACCCCAGCCAGCAGTTAACCCTTGGCAGGCTGGCCGGGAAGAGAGGAACTCCGAGGGACCGCGGTTCTGCTCTCCCCTAGCATTACACCCACCCCGGCTGTGCACGGCTCGCTCAGGCCTGCCTGGCGTGCGGGCGGCCCCGTGTGTGCGCGCGCGTGTATGTAGGAGTGTGTCTGGGTGGTGTGTATGTAAGACAGAACGTGTGCACTTGTATGTGGCGTGTGCGCGGACCACCGAGTTGCATATGTGGCGTGTGCACGTATGGTGTAGATGGGCACTTGTGTGCTGTGTGTGTCCGTTTGCGATGTGCGTGTGCATGTGTGTAGGACGCGCATGTGGCACGAGTGTGTGGGCTTGTGTGCGCGCATGTATTTACACTTCCACAAATCAGATCATTTCTAGTATTGCCCTCGCTTCACCCGGAAGTATTCGCTGACCCCTCCAACCAATTAAATAAAAGCAACCGGGCGGAGTGGGCCTCCGACGGCTCTGCACTCGCTTGGGGAGCTGAACACCGGGTTGGCGGCCGCCCCAGGTGGAGGCTCTGGCTCCCGGCTGCCGGCTGCCGGTCACCCGCCGCCTCCTCGCGGCGCCGCCTCCGCCGCGCGCCGGGTACCGCCAGGGCTTGCGTGACACCAGGCACCGGCCCCGGGCCACGGGAGGAGGACATTCCCTACAAAATAGCAATGGTTCTGAGAAAAGGATCACAACAAAATATTGAATAAATTCCCTTTTAATTTATTTGATCATTCCACATTACGGGGCTATGAATTGCTCAAATTTGATAACAAGTACTCAATTCAACTCATTATGTAAGTTAAATTAGACTTCGATAAAATTTCAGTGGCGCGCAGTGGTTCCTCGAATGAAATGTAATTTGTGCAAGAATTTGTTGTATCTGTCACAAATATTTCCAATTAGCGACCGTAATTATTTGATAGTTTCTGCAATTATGGCTTAAACGGGTGAATTTGGGACTGTGGAGGACCCTAATTGGCCTAAATTTGATATTTTGCATATTTGCATAATGAGGAAATTGGTAGAAAATTGTGTTCATTCATTTGTGAAAAATCCTATGAATTTTATGAATTTGAAAGCTCTGTTTGTGCAGACTGTGACTTTGCCTGCTGATCCCTGAGGAGCTGACGCTGAACGCCTGAATGGGCAGAGCGCCAACTCTGCTGCTCTAGGAGTGGGTGGGGAGAGAGAGGAGGAGGGGGAGGGGGAGGGGAGGAGAAGGAGGAAGAGGAGAGACGAGTGGGGGGGCAGGCTAAGGTAACGGTGGGCGGAGGAACAACCACAGCGCATGCTCTGCAGCGGACCCGACCGCGGGTGGAAGCCCCCGGTTCACCTCGGGCTGTGGCTATGGATGTGACGGGGGTTGCGTGGGGTGTTATCTAGCCCGGTTATAAGAGGCTGCCCTGTAGCGGAGCTGCGCGCACGAACACACACACACACACACACATACACATACACACCCGGTTATAAGTGGCTGCCCTGTAGTAGAGCTGCGCGCGCGAACACACACACCCCTTCTTCTCAGTGAGAAATGTACCCAATCCGCCAGGTGGAAGGGGTAATTGTGGAGGGGTGAGGTCTTGAGATGATGGTAACTGTGCACTTGTTTAAGTTAAATTGCCAAAGCTTCTCCTCTCAGTAAAAATGTTTGATCTATGGCGCTGTCAATTTAAAGTGTTTAAAGAGAAGCAAAAGCATAGATTTTTAAGCTGCTTTGCCCAGCACCCATTCATCATGCATCAGGGATTTTAAAGTTTCATGGTTGCTGTGGTTTAACATCTCAACTCTCTGACACAAGAATCTGGAAGGAGGAAATAGCTCTGCAGTCAGAGGCTTATGACTAAAGGAAAAAGATTATGTCAAAAAATCAAACGCACAAAAATACTCATTTCTGTTCATGCAAGGAGAGGGTGTTTTATTTTGAGGGGAGAGGGTATGTAAGTAATTATAAGTAGAATTGAAACCCACTTTTAACCAAAAATTACTAAAACAATGCCACCAATTTCTTTGCAGGAGGGATGTGGGAGACAGTGTTTTAAAAGAGAAACAAAACAAAAACCCAATACACTCCATCTCCTTTGTAATAAATAATGGTTATCCCCAAGCGTTTTGTTGCAAATATCCTGTATTTTCATCAAAACCGATAAGAAAACGTCATCCTCTATGTTTCTTGACTGTAACATTTTAGATACTCCCTTAATGTCTATAGATCTTAGATGCATAAAACCGACCAAAACAGACTCATAGTGAAGAACATGATATCTGGCTTTGCAGTTAAGTGCTCTGTAAAACTGCTCGACTTGTGAACATTACTTTTGCTGGAAAGGACTTTCTTATCTACATGGAATTGGGTAATGTGAGTGTCTAACAGGCTATAAATGCTTAAGTGCTTTGTTTCACAGTGCATTTTCAGTAAAGGTCAAAATAAATTCATCTTCCTTTAATGCAGTATTTATGTTTGTGCAGGGTTTGGAATAAAATTGCCATTAAAAATCTGTATGAAAAAAACGAATAGGAATATGGGAGCTGTGTCTTTGGTTTGGCTTTTCACGGATGGAAGCGTATCATTTGGGGATAGAAATAAACCAATTAGCTACTTAAGATCGAATTTAAACAATGCAAAGATATTATTTTACTAATATTTAAGAGAAATTAAATGGGCATTTTTCAATTTTCAGTATTCTTGGAAACAGATGACTTTGGGGCCCAGTGATCAGAAAATAGGGGCAATAATTTCTTTGCCCATCTCACAGGGTTTTTATAAAGATCAACAAGAATATTAGTTATTAAGTCTCCTACTATTGTATTATTATTGATGGTATCATCATTATCATCAGTAGCAGTAATAGTATTTCTTTAAAAAAAATTTTATTTATTTTTGACTGTGTTGGGTCTTCGTTGCTGCATGCGGGCTTTCTCTAATTGCAGCGAGCAGGGGCTACTCTTCGTTGCGGTGCGCGGGCTTCTCATTGCGGTGGCTTCTCTTGTGGAGCATGGGCTCTAGGCACACAGGCTTCAGTAGTTGTGGCACATGGGCTCAGTAGTTGTGGCTCACGGGCTCTAGAGCGCAGGCTCAGTAGTTGTGGCACATGGGCTTATTTGCTCCATGGCATGTGGGATCTTCCCAGACCAGGGCTTGAACCCGTGTCCCCTGCATTGGCAGGCGGATTCTTAACCACTGTAGCAGTAATAGTATTGCTGTGACATTATTATTAAGCTAAGATGTGAAGAAGGATCCTAGGGGCAGGGTTGAAAATGAGCCCAGGTGGCCTTTGAAAAGGGTAGGTCATTCACATCTCCTTGTAGCTTACACACATGATCAGCGATCACCATGAGTGGAGTCATCCTCAAACACAAAGGATAATGGTTCATTCTCTTCCTCATTTAACAACACATCGTGTTAAATTTGGGGATTATAGATACTATTTATTTAACCTGTTCAAGAGGTCATGAAGCACCATTTAAGAGCTGAAATTAAGGCCACCTCTGATCACTGAGGTGAATAAGGAACACAAAAGAATATCACATTGAAGAAGTAGGATCTGCTTCAAGCTTAGGTCCAAGCCACAGTATTAATGTTTGCACTTTTTTGTGGGTTCATGTTAAAAAAGAAAATTGATCAAAGATTTTTGTGGAAGTATTTTCAATGTTATACATTACTGGTATGTTTTTCTTTATGTGGCTATGTCTACAGAAGTATTTGGTTGTGCTTATTAATATGACAGTATCCCCACTTCAAAAGCTTTTTCAGAATGGTTATGGTATAGAATCTTAGTCATTTTGTTGTCCACATGACCTAAACCTCCACAGTAAAAATGTTTATAAAAATTGGGATTGAAAAAAAAAAAATGACCACTCAAGTTCTTTCAGCTCTGTTCCCTTCCCCTCCCCCCTTCTCCACCCAGGAAATACTCATTGTCATAGTTCCACATAGTTCAGGACCGATTTGTAAGGTTTAGGGCTGGAAGTATAATCATTTTCCAAGTATTGGATCTGATTAAATCCATAAAGAAGGGGATTCTGGTGGGTTATGAGACTGTGGGAAATGATGGCCCTCCCATGCCCAGTCCCCACCCCATGATCAAGAGTTTCCTGGGGGCTTCCCTGGTGGCGCAGTGGTTGAGAGTCCGCCTGCCGATGCAGGGGACACGGGTTCGTGCCCCGGTCCGGGAAGATCCCACATGCCGCGGAGCGGCTGGGCCCATGAGCCATGGCCGCTGGGCCTGCGCGTCGGGAGCCTGTGCTCCGCAAAGGGAGAGACCACGGCAGTGAGAGGCCCGCGTACCGCAAAAAAAAAAAAAGAGTTTCCTGAAGGAAGTCAAGTTCTCTGCAGTTTGTAGGCTTGCTCTCAGGCAGAGGAGGAGAGGCTGAAGGGACCAAAGCTACAGCAATCTCACTCTGGGAACCTGGCTCTTGGTCCCTTACTCTGAGCATGTTGAGTTAAAGCATTCCTTTACCAGCTCCCTTTCACATCTCTCTAATTTGCATTCAAATGTACGCTCAGAATAAGTGTTCATACTATAAAAACTGCTGAGAAGTGGTGAGATAACAAAAACTCCTAACCTGATGTGTCCATAAAATGTTTTTTAGAATTTTTATTTTAAAAGCTTATTCTTATATATTTTCTTTCATTGCATCTATTCCTTCCTCTACTTTCTTACCACCAACCATTCTATCCAGGCCGTCAGCATTTCCAACTTGGATGATTGCAGTAGCCTCCTAACTGTCCCCTTTGGCTCTAGTCTCTTCTCCAATCAGTTCATTGTGCTTGGGACTGACAAGTTAATCTTCCCAATGCCCTGCTCTTGTCAAATCCCTCTCCTACACTAAATATGCCAACAGCTCACCTTTTCCTAAAGGATAAAAGTTCAAACTCTGTAAATCGGTTTTCAAGTCTTTCCACAATCTGGCTCTAGCCTCCATGTCCAAATACCTCCCCCTGCTCACCCACTGAGCCCTGTCCAGTGAGGTCTGTTTCAGAACACCTGTTGTATACTCCAGCCACACTTTCCTCCACCAGGAATACTCTCCTACTTGGTTTGCCTGTTTCTCAGATCCAGCCTAATCCCCACCCCTCTGTGAATTCACTTCTTCAGGCACTATGCAAATTGCTGGGGAGACAAAGATGAATAGACCAGGCCCCATGCCCTGATGGAAAAGACAACCATGTAGTAGGCAAATAACTATAAATCCTATGACACAGATACAAAGTGCAAAACAAAGGACCAGTGCAGTTATTGCTACTCATTCTAAATTCTCCTTCTTTTAAAACCCATCATGTCCATTGGAAGCTCACTCTATACTGCTTTGTACTGTTGGTAAGTGTCTGGAGAATAAAAGGCTGTCTTTCCTTTTGTGTCCCTCTGAACTCCCAATACCATGCCTTGGAACAGAGACATTAATTAATTGATAGGTGGGCATGGTTGTATTGTATAATTGTGAAATTCAGTCACATGAGTCAAACCTGGTCCTTCTGAAGAGTGAATGGACCACCATGAAAAATAGCTGTGGCCTCTCTCCATCACACCATGTAGATGATCTGCTCTTCCTACCCTCTGACTCTGTAAGAACCCTTAGAGGTATGGATAGGGCCACAAGTGGGCACCCAGAGTTGTGGATATAATCTTTATTCATGACAGCTTATCCCAGATGTTATAGATTATATAACAAGGAGCCAAAAAATAAATAAAGGGAATTTAAATAAGTTTAAAAAAAATCCTCTCAGTTGCTGCTGTCTTAGTACGGTCACCCTGATTACTGTCACTCCCCCCACATCTTTACCACCATCCCCACTGCCACTGCCACAATTGTCAGTAACAGAACTTCTTTATCATGGGTCAATCTGGTGGCATATACCATACACCCATTATTATTGACAATAATAGACACTGACTTCATAAAGACTGTTATGGGACCCCCCCTTATAATTCAATGCAAAGTGGCATTATGCTCATGTAAACACAATCGCACGGATAAATAAGGTACAACTCACCTATCAATAGGCACAGAACTAAAAAGGTAGTAGACCAGATTTAAAATTCAAATTGTTGACACACAAGCCTTTTCATAAAATTAGGAAATACAATAAGTATTAGAATATCACTTGTTCAAGGTTGGAGTAGTCCCACCACAGGCAGATGTGATAGATCTTCATACCAGTGATATTAAATATGAAGAGTCAAAGGACATTTTTGTGTTTGTAGACACATCAGGAAGACTGCTTGTTAAGAATAGGGAATGGGCCAGGTTGATCACTGTCCATGTTCCTGCCTAGCCAAGATGCGTCTTGGACTAACAGGCATGAAAAATCAAATCTAAATTTCCTAGGGAGACTTCCAACTTCACATGGTGGATCAAACATATGCATTGGTCTCCACTCTTCTTTGAACACCCTTTAAAGCGATGGTAAAGAAAGAAAGAAGGCACCAACCAAAAAAGCCAAGAGCCAGACAGGAGGTGACAGTAGAGGAGAAAAGCAAGCAAAACCTTGGAAGCTAGAATGCAGAAGTACAAGGAGTAACTGACTTTGCAGACCTCCAAGTCTGAGACTTGAGCCTGCAGCGGGCGAAACCAACAAGGAGCAAGGCAGCTCATGCCACAGAAACCTGGAGAGGAGCAGTCATCTGTCCACTAAAGGTGGTAGTATGGGGAGGGGTTGCAAACAGGAGGCGTGGGTGTATCTTTTAAAGATAAACAAATCTCCCCAGACCCCATCTCCCTAGAAGTAGATTAGAGATTCTTCCCTTTGGAGATGTTGAACCAGAAAGGATTTGGGGACACCACCTGTTGGGGTAGGGATGAGGCAAAATGTTAGAAACAGAGGAATGATGTGAAAGTCTACATATTAGATGGCGAGATCTCCAAACCCTCTTCTATTCCTCTATTTGGCTCTCAGATCACTGGGAGCCAGCATTTTTGCTTCTCAGGAGGGAATCTAGAGGATTCTTCTCTCATAAAATTGTCTTCTGACACAAACTTTGGAGATCCCCTAAGAAAAATAGCTGGGTCTCTACCTGATTGTTGTACAGTCAAGCCCACCAATCAAAAAGCCCCACGCTGCACTTATCATCAGTATTTTGTGCTTTATTTATTTATTTATTTTAGCACCTCATTTTTAAATATGATTAGACAACCAAAGCCCATTAGACATTTGAATAAATCTGCTAATGGAACAAGCAAAGATTGAAACAAACACTGAATAAAAAAAGGAATTTGGGAAAACAGACCAGAGCATAAGCAACTTAAAGTAAACAAACAAACTATAATTACTGGGAGTATGAAGTCACAAAACAAGAACAAGGGGACACTAAAGAGAGAACATTCAGAGAGTGAGAAGAATGCTGGGAATTTAAAGGTATAAGAGCAGAAGTAAAAGATAAATTAGAAGGGCTGTAAGACAAAATTGAGGAAATCTCAAAGAAGATAGATCTTTAAAAAAGAGATGGAAGACAAGAAAGAAAAGATAACTAGAAAAACCAATTAACAGGAATTCTAGAAGTAGAAAACAGAGAAAATGAAAAGAAGAAAATGATTAAATAAATGATACAAGAAAGTTTCCTAGGGCAGAAGGGTATAGGTTTCCAGATTGAAACTGGAGAATAGTGAATTTCAAAAGATTTTAAGCAAAGCACATTATCACTTTAAAGCGTTGGAAGTAGTTGCCTTTGGGGACCAGGACAGAGGAGGGGAAGTGTGGGGCTGGGGACTTTGAGTTGTCATTATAAGCTTTGTAGTACAATTTGACATTTTCTACAGTTACATGTTCCATATTGATAGAAATAAAATTTATATTTTAAAGATATGTAATTAAGTTTGCCAGTGAGAAGGAAACATAGACACAGCACTGGGAAAAGGAAGCAAATATTAGGACTTGCTTAGAAATATATATTATCTGACATTATGGAACCATCAGCAAAGTTTAGATCCCATTTCTAAGATTTTTACTAATGGTTTTCTCACCCCTAACACCTGCACTTTGGCTTGAATAGGAGTGTAAGGTCTGAATGCCCTACTCCCAGAATGATCAATAGATACTAATTTGGATTGTGATTCTTTTTTTTTTTATTGTGATTCTTCTTAAGACCCCTTTTGAGTCAGTTCTGCCATCGATGACTGGGTGACCAAATTAGGAGTTGGCTAAGATTAGAAGTCACAAATTGGCAGCCCAGAAAGTAAATCTGGTCCACAGATGCATTAGGCCCACACAGTGTTTTAAAAACATTAAAAATTTGAGGTATATCTGTCTTTTCTTCAAAAATCAGAAGATCCTGGCAACAATGAACCCACTCTCCTTCCTAGCAACAACCCACTGGGACTGATGGGGCAGATACCATCCAGGATACCAGAGGCCCCTCCTGTCACCTGCTGAGCTCCACTAGGTATTTGAGTTTGAGACCCCTGGGCTAGATCATTGTTTAAGTCCCTTCCAAGTCTAACATTTCATTCATTCATTTGATCATTTATTCATTTAATGACTTTCCACTGAACACTTTCTATATGCTACTACATTAGACACTGAGGACACAAAGATGAATAAGAGTCCTTGCTCTCAATGAATTTATAATCTATGGGGAGTGCTAAAAAATATTTGTAAAAAAATATTTACCGAATATCTGCTAACAGAGGTCAGTACCATGTGCAGTAGCATCTCTAGGATGGATCGTTTCAAGGGAAAGATACCAGGTCTTTACAGAAGCTGCTGCTATTTGAACTGGCTCTTGGAATGCATCAGGTGAACAAAGTGAACAGCTGAGGTCTTGTGCTTGAAGCAGTACATGGACTAGCAGACCATTCCTAGTCATATATAATATTCTACCAGAAAACTTCAGGGACACTTTGAACCCCAGAGAAAAAAAGCTGGGGATAAAATATAATGTTAACGTGTGTCAATGCCCCTCCAATCAAAGACCACTGGGAACAAATGGGTTTGCGGACGTATTGTACTGAAAGAGAACACGCACCATGGAGAACCATGAGGCATCTCAGGAAAAGGGGTTAGAAAGAACTTGTTGGAGGATTTGGACTTGTATTAAACGATTTGGGGACAGGTTCAAGGAAGTGGGGCTTGGATTTGCATTGGATGCTATCAGGAAGTAGAGTAAAGCTTTGATTGGGTATCTTAAAAAAACATCTTCTCTAGAAGATGAGAAGAGTGAAGCAAGGCTATAGCTATAATTGGCAAAGAAGCTGCTGTGACTCCTATTAGCCAGATAGGGGAATGTCTGGCCATTTTTGTGGTTTGGACAATGTTCTTGTTTTGCTTTTGTTCAGATATCATTACAAGGAGGTCTTGTTTTGTCTAGATCCATCATGGTCACAGAATGGCCTTGTCCAGTGCTGGTACTCTGTGAGATTGCTTATGTTCGACAGGAGAATATCAAGACCTGGCTGTGAGGGCCAGGCCAGCTCCCCAGGTCAGAGGCAGCTTTTCCTTGGCTCAGGTGTTTGTGTCTTTGAGAGCTTCAGTGGCCACAAAGCCTTCTCTCAATTTCTCTCTAATTCTCCATTTGAATTTACCTTCAGTTCAGGCAGACTTATTTGTCCAACGCTGATGGACTGTGTTTAAGAGCTCTGCATTGCTCCTCTTCTTGGACAATATCCATGGTCAGCCCTGACCCTGTCCTGGACCAGGTCTCCATGACCTGGGATCACGCGGCCGGATCTACTCAGACCTCTTCTGCTTATTTTCGTGGATGGAGACAAACAACTTCTTTCTGCAGAAATATTGGGCTACCCTCTTGTTACTAGCCCCTTAACTGCATTTTCATCCAAAAAATGTTCACATTTAATAACAATCCATGAATTTAAGGCTCTCAGACATAGAAATGATGAACCAGGTCTCCTGTCACCCATTTCCCCTGAGCCCAGTCCATCTTCCCTATCAGCAGAATCATTGTCTGAAATGTCTATTTTAAGTAGTCTCTGCCAGTTCCCTCCTTTCCTCCTCCTGGAGAGAGAGTGAACTCCTTATCCTAACACCTGGTCAGCCTACCTCTGCCTGTTCACCATCCTCACACACCCAGCAACATCCTCAGCTGGACGTCACGCCACCACTCTTCCCTCTGCTTTGCCTGCCTCAGAATTCATTTTCGCTGAGCAGCAGAGTTAGGAACTCCCTGTTTCTCTTTTCTTGTACTTATTTTTTCACATTTCTAGGACTGCATGTGTCTTGTAGGGCTGTGATTTTGATCTGCCTCCCTTGTGGAAGGTACTATGTCTTGGGATCCCTAGTACCTGGCATATAGTACTTGCTCTAAGAATGCATAAAAGAAAGTTTGTATGTATGCTTGTACACACACACATACATATATACACACACACACATATACAGAGAGGGTCCCTTCTACGTCATTCTACTGTGACAGGCCTCAGCCCATGTTAAAACACTTCCAGTGGATGGGAACATCACTCGCTCCTAAGGTGGCCTATTTATTTTGTTTTTGTTTTTGTTTTTGTGGTACACGGGCCTCTCACCGCTGTGGCCCCTCCCGTTGCGGAGCACAGGCTCTGGACGCGCAGGCTCAGCGGCCATGGCTCACGGGCCCAGCCGCTCCGCGGCATGTGGGATCTTCCCGGACCGGGGCACGAACCCGCGTCCCCTGCATCGGCAGGCGGACTCCCAACCACTGCGCCACCAGGGAAGCCCCTAAGGTGGCCTATTTTAACTTTCAGCAGTTTTGTTAGAAAGGTCTTCCTTACATCAGTTCCAGATTTGTCTCTCTCTCAAATCGAATTCCCTTTCAAGCCCGTGAAGTTAGCACTATGGCCTTCCTGTCTTCTCTTTTCCCGGAAGACACTAGGTTTTCACTGTCTGGTAAACACATTCCTCTGGATACTTTCCACTTTGTCTACACCCTTCTTAAAACACAAAGCCCTAAACTGGGCAGAATTTTCCAGATGTGGTCTGAACAGTTCAGAGTACAAGAGAACAATCAGCTCCCTCATTCTAGCCTAATATCCCATTTGATTATCTGGCCCCGTTGTCCATGAGTTTACAGTCAGTTCAAACCCTTTGTCTTTCGGGATTTGTAACTGTTTTGTAAGTGCCGTGGCTAATTCATGCCTCTCTCATCTTCACTTGCACAGTTGATTTTTGGGACCCATGGGTAGAAACTTGCATTCATCCCAGTTACATTTCATCTTGTTATATTTAGCCCATTATTGTATTCTTGGCAAGGACTTGTCGCATCCCAGATCTCATCCTGATGGGCGTCGCCCGCAATTTTGTTGACCCTGCTCTTTCTACACCATCTTCCAAGTTGATATAAATGCTAAACAGGACTGGTTACAGTCAGAGCCCTCCTTGTCCTTCTTCCTTATTTTTCTTTCTCTTTCTCTCTTACACTCTGTCCTCCCTGTCTTGTTCCAAAAAGATGCAAAGCAGCTCCCTAGGAGTTAGTACTACAAACTCCTTCCAAGATGACATGAATCCAAACGAGCACCTTTTCAGGGTAGTCATTTAACTGCTTATGGATCCATCTCATGGTCTTGGCATCACACCCAATGTTTTCTCTCACGTCCACAGGATACAATACGGGGCACTCCCGCCCTAACTCCAGACGTATTTAGGCCTATCATAGTTCTGTTCAGAGAGAGACATGCTTTGTTTGTTGCAACTTGTCCTGAAGACCTAGAGGCCAGTTTTTTCTTCTAGGAGCTCATGGTTCATCCCTTTGGTGCTCTGTAGGAGATTCTCCTTTGGGACAGACAAGGTCTTCTCTTTTTTGACAACCTCAATGTACACATTTCCTGTCTTCCAAAACATGAAAAAGAAAATACTGGTATCTGTTAAATAACTATATGTAGTAGCTCTAGAGTGGCATTTTCTCGAAGTTTTTCTTTTGTTTCTAAAAAGGAAGTTGAATTTCAGCTGGAAACTCCACAAATTTAAGGCACCTCATGGGGAGCAACCAAGTGCAGACTTAAGACGTTGAATATAGTTCAGTGAAGATCTTAGGCTCTCTAAACCTGCCTTAAGTTGCTTTCGGGCTTCTCTACTTCCCTTCATTCTTACCTGCTATAGCTAAGAGCTTTGAGGAACACCTTGGTGACAGGAATAGTCTAGTTCAGGGAGTAGAGCCAAGGCCTGAGACCTACAAATGATACTAATCAATGATCTTAAGTCAGCCTTTCTGTCAGTGGAATTTATTTTAGGATATTTAAAATAAGAGCCCAGGGGCTTCCCTGGTGGCGCAGTGGTTGAGAGTCCGCCAGCTGATGCAGGGGACACGGGTTCGTGCCCCGGTCCGGGAAGATCCCACATGCCGCGGAGCGGCCGGGCCTGTGAGCCATGGCCGCTGAGCCTGCGCGTCCAGAGCCTGTGCTCCGCAACGGGAGAGGCCACAACAGTGAGAGGTCTGCGTACCGCAAAAAATAAATAAATAAATAAATAAATAAAATAAGAGCCCAAAGATCCTAATCTAACCAAAACCTAGACCAATATATAGAATAAATGGAAAGGAATTAGCTAAGAGAGTTTGACCCTCCTCCCCTGCTTTCCAAAGCCCTCCTGGGTTGCTGGTCAACATTATTCTCTCTTCCGGAAAAAAAAAAGCCAATAAATTCCGAGCTTAACAGTAGAGGTAATGACTAGGCTGAAACTGGAAAGCCTCATAGAATTTTGGGTTCAGCAAAAAAGGTCTGAATGACTTCTTTCGAAGTCAGTTCAGTTATTACTTCCCGTAAGAGACCTTTCTGGGACTCTCCCCAGGCCCCCTGGCAGCCTGGGCACATTTCTGTCACTGTCCTTATTATAGCATCTTGAAATGACCTTTTTACATGTTGTCTGCCCACACTATACCCTGATTTCTTCAAGGCAGGGACTGTCTTATTCATCCCGGTGTCCCTAGTGCCTAGCACTGTGCCTGGCATGGAGCAGGGGTTTGGCAAATATTTACTAAACTCAGTGGAGTAATTTCTCAAGCCTTTTACGTTCATAATGTCCACTGTACATTTTGTTCCACACCCCCTCTCCCTTACTTTTAAAAGGCCATATGAAATTTAATACATTATTTCGGATTCATGAACACTTTGCTCATTACATCAGTCTTGTTAAAGGAGTCCATTATTTTAGAAATCTTCTTACAAGAGAGCTCTTTGTCACTGCAGAAAGTTTTCCATGGATTGCTGGAGCTTGAGGGGACAGGGCATTCTCTGTACCTTCTGCTTTCTTAGGATTGTAGAAGGTTAATGAGGAGTAAAAACTTGAAGCATCATCTCATCAAACCCCTCAGGACAGGAAACTCAAGCTCAGAGAAGTAGAAGGGACTTCCCAAAGACACACAGTGAGTAAGTAGCAAAGTCAAGATGAGAACCCCAGTGCCGTGAGGCTGGTGCTCTTTCCCTGACCCCCACCTTCAACCCATGAGATCTGCTCACTGGACTCTCGGCCTCTCTAACCCTTCAGGTTATAAACCATGGTCCCCAGAGGCGAGGTAAGGCTGGGGCAGGCCTCCCACTGAGGAAAGGCCTACATTGGGGCACTGTTCATATGGACAGCACTAGGATGCCCTGGAAACGAGGTGGCTCTGCCCTCCACACACTCGCCCTCTAGAACGTCTGCATACCACACATCTGACTGCTGCTCTGGAGGGAAAGTAAAGGCACCCTGGAGGTGGCTATGATGTGCGGATCACCCACCGTGGGCCGGGACAGTGCAGCCCTATCTTCATGAAGTGAACCACTGGGCTGGGAAGATGGCCAGGGAGTCAGACCATTGCCACGCAGTGTGCACTGCAGAAGACAGGGCTAC